>NC_091471.1:6580165-6843453 GCF_036971445.1 Narcine bancroftii
TTTACAAGATGACTTAGAACATTGGAAAGATTTATGACTAACACTGATAGGAAGAGTAAATTGCATTAAAATGAATATCTTCCCAAGCGCTAGATAAATTAACAGAATGGTACAAACAAGGGGGCTTAGAGCTACCAAACTTTAAGAATTATTATAGAGCAGCACAATTAAGATACCTATCAGATTTTTATCAAACAAGGGAAAAACCAGATTGGACCAGATTAGAGCTAGATAAAATAGGGGAGAAGGTACCAAAACGTATACTATATAAGTGGGATGAAAAGCTGGTGCAACATAGGAGTTCACCAGTACTGCACCATCTGCTTAACATTTGGAAGAAGATTCACATAGAAAGGAAAAAACAGATTATCAACTACCAAAATTATTATTGACGCAAAATCAACTAATCCCTTTCACAATAGATAACCTTTCCTTTAGAGAATGGGAGAGAAAAGGGATCAAAAGAATAGAAATTTTTTTTCGGGAAATAATTTATTATCTTTTGAACAAATGAAGTACAAATATGGTATAACTCACGATACAATGTTTGCATACCACCAACTGAAAATCTACTTGAAGGACAAATTGGGAAGCAGGCTGGGTTTACCAGAAGGAAACAGCTTTGAATATGTGATTACAGACACAATGATAATTATGTACATCAAACTGCAAGAGAAAGAGAACGATGAAATAAGCTGTAAACCCAAACAAAAGTGGGAACAGGATCTAAACATAAAGATTAAAACATGAAAAATGGGAAAAGCTGTGCTCCGGAACCATGAGAAATACAATAAGCATGAGGTTACGCATGATACAATATAATTGGTTACACAGGCTATACACCACGCCCCAAAAGTTAATAAATGGGATCCAACATTATCAGACAGATGTTTTTGCTGTAAGAAGGAAACAGGAACAACAGTACATGCAATTTGGGTAAGTGAGAAAGTGTAAAAGTTTTGGGAAGATCTAAATCAGGTATTAAATAAAATCACGAAAAGCAACATACCAAAAAATCCAGAGACCTTTCTTCTAAGTAATACAAGATGTAAAGAATTAGGCCTTGATTTGGATGAAGCACAAAAAAGTTTTATTATGGTAGCCTTAGCTGTTGCAAAAAAATGTACAATGTCAACCTGGAAATCAAAAGAGAGCCTGAGAATACAGCAATGGTACATGGAAATGAATAAATGTATTCCATTGCAAAAAATAACATATAATTTAAGAAATAACGTCACAGTATTCGAACAAATTTGGGAACCGTACATTGAACACAACAGAGAGGGCTTACCGCGGACCTCCACCCCCTAAAATGACAGAATGAGAAGACGACGAAATGAACTGACCCAGTGGGTAACAGTAGATGACACAATTTTCTTGTTTATTTTCATTGTGTGATGACATTGTTTAATGGGTTTTATGTATTGTATATCTTGATCGTTCAGAGGGTGGGGAGGGGGTTGGGAAGGGAGGGGGGAAAAATGGGAGAAAATGGCACTGTGTATATTCAAGAGGGAAATGTTTGTGTGTATTTTGATTAATATGGTTCATAGTGTGAAAAATAAAATTTAAAAAAGGGGAATCCAATCATTCCAATGCCCAAGAAATGCAAGGTACCATATCTCAGTGACTATCGACTGATGGCACTGACTCAACTGTAATGAAGTGCTTTCAGAGGTTGGTTATGGAATGAATCAACCCCCATCTCAGGAATGAATTGGACTCAATCCAGTTTGCCCATCATTACAACACATCAATTGCAAATGCCATCTTGCTGGTCTTCAATTCTGCATTAGGTTGTGTAGATCTTGCGTTGTGTTGTTTATTGGCTACATTTTGGCATTCAACACCATCATACCAGCAAAATGTACCCAAGGTAGAGGACCTGGGACTCTGTCCACCACTCTGCAGCTGGATCCTTGATTTCCTCATCAACAGACCCCAGTCAGTGCAGATAAGCAGCATCACCTCCTCCATACTGACCCTCAACACGGACCCCAAGGCCATGCACTTAGTCCCTCACTCAATTCCTCGTAGATCCATGACTGCGCAGCCAGGTTCAGCTCCAACTCAATCTAGAAATTTGCTGATGACATCACTGCTGATGGCTGATGAGTCAAAATATAGGATGGAGATTGAGAATCTAGTTGGGCCATGCCAGATCAACAATCTTGCTCTCAGCCTCACCAAGATGAAGGAGGTTATTGTTGATGTTAGGAAGGAAAGGCCGAAGAACCACGAACGATCTGTATTTATGGGGAGGAGGTGGAGAGAGTCAGAAACATTGTGTTCCTGGATGTTCATATCTCAGAAGATTTTTCCTGGACCCAGCATATCAAAATGTCTGAAGAAGGCATACCAATGCCACTATTGTGGAAGGAGTCTGAGAGAATTCGGCATGTTCTCGAATGTTCTATCAAGCTTCTACAGGTACACTGAAAAGTGTAATGGGTAGTTGCATCATAGCCTAGTTCGGCAATACAAGTGCTGAGTGACTCAAAGCTGCACAAAGTAGCAGACTTAGGCAGGTTCATCAAAGGTTCTGACCTCCTATCCATTTCAGACATTCATGTGAGAAGGCAACCAAGGTCATAAAGGATCCCCATCAACCTGGTCACGATCCTCTCCTCACTGCTATCTTCAGGCAGAAGTCTGAAAACTAGTATCTCTAGGTTCAAGAACAGTTTCTAAAACTACCAGATTCTTGAACCTCCCTTTGGTATGCTAATCATGGAATGTCTATGCTATTGCAATAGGTTTACTGTGATTATTTTCTGTCTTGTGTATTTGGTCTCTGAATATCATTCAGTTAGTTCACTCTTGCAGTTTGTTTTCCATTAGTACCCGTTCAGCTGCAGCAAGTATTTGGGCATATGTCCATCATTCAATGTGTATATCAATAAACTCATTATCATTAAGAAATACTTTCATTGCAATGATGACACAACTTTAATGGCTTGACGAATACAAGTTTTGTTTTGGCAATGTTTGTATGCCAGTAAATATTAACTAAATAATCTAACACCTCTTGCTAATTGTTTAAAAGAATATGGCAGCTGTGTATTTCTCAGAACCCTGAAGTCATGATTTTACTTTTTGGAGGATGTAACAAAATTTTTATTTACATGGATGTGATGACTGTACATGTGGATAGTAAAGTATCAACAGACAACATTCAGAAATCAGAGGTGCAGAGGGACTTGAGAGTCCTCAGCAAGATTCCCTGATGGTTAGCATGCAAGGAGAGTCAGTGATAAGGAAGGCAAATTAAACGCTCGCCTTCATTTTGAGAGGGATAGAATATAAAAGCAGAGATGTAATGTTGAAGTTTTGTAAGACATTGGTCAAGACTTTACCAATTTTGGGCTCGTTACCTGAGGGAGAATGTGCTGACATTGCAGAGGGTCCATCGGATATTGACGAGAATGATCCCTGGAATGAGCAGTATTTGGCTCTGCAACTGTACTTGCTGGAGTTTGGAAGAATGAGGGGGAAATCTACTGAACATTGGATGTGGAGAGGATGATTCCTATGGTAGGGGAGACTAGGACCAGAGGGCATAGCCTCAGAATACAAGAACATACCTTTGGGACAGGGATGAGGAGGAATTTCTCACACAGAGGATGGTGAATCCATGAAATTCATTGTCATATATAGCAGTGGATGGCAAGTGATTGGGCATATATAAGAGATAGATTGATTTGGAAGGGAATCAAAGGGAGTAAGCAGGAGAATGGGGTTGGAAAGGATAGTAAATCAGATGAGGGGTAGACATGATGGGCTGAATTTGCATTCGTTATCTCTTTACAGTTCTTTGTTTACATGCTTAGGCTGTATACAGCTTTTTTGCGCTACAAATTAGTGGTAAATGCCGCGGAAAATAGAATCTCAGTATGTAAGGTCATGTGTGTACTCTGACGATAAATCTGAAAATCTGAATGGCCTAATTCCACTCCTTTGCTTCATGGAGATCTGATAGTAAGCTTCGATTAAAAAGCTGAAAAGTTACTGATCTGAGAGCTACGATCTGTTCCGGATGATCTGGTGGTTGAAAATGCTTTGATTTGGATTCTGAAACAATGCTTTGGCTTTTCAGGTGATGTTTCTTGCTCTTGTTAAAGGTTTATCCCCAGTTCTTTCCTTTTTGTTAGTTTCTTTATCATCTGCAAGTACACGTAAGGAAATCCCATAGCTGTTGATTTATGCATGTGTGGCGGCTCACCTCGAGGCAGGCGAACCGGCCCTGCTTGTAAGCCACACGGCGGGGCAGCTGGCCAAAATGGCGCCGTCAGGGGGGTTTCCCTTCCTTCCAGCACGGGGCTCAGAAGCCCGCGCAGGGGGACCATGTGACGCCCTGGTGACGTCAGTGACCTCCAGCGCGATACTCAGCTAGGTCTGGGCTGGAAATATAAGTGCAGCCCAGCAGCCTGCAATAAACGAGTCTGCTCACTGAGCTCAACCCGTCTGGTTGTGTGTGTTATTGCAGGAGCAGTGTCTTTGAACCCATCAAGAGCGAGCCTGGGATCAGCGTTATAGCCGTGAAACTGCCTGAATTCTGGGTTCAGGAGCTGGAGACCTGGTTTGGCCATGCAGAGGCTCAGTTTCACCTCCGCCAGATTTCATCCGACACGACCAAATTCTTCCATGTGGTCGCCGCCCTGGACCAGGTCACCGCCAGACGCGTGCTCCACCTAGTTCAGCACCCACCCGCCGAGGACAAATACAAGACCATCAAGCGAGTGCTTATCGGGTCGCTCGGACTATTCAGACACCAGCGTGCCGCCCGGATGCTGCACCTCGATGCCCTGGGGGACAGGCTTGCTTGGAACCCAGAAGCCTGCACCGCATTCGAGGCCACCAAGGATGCCCTCGCGAAGGCTTCCATGCTCGTCCAACTGCACACTGACCTGCATATGGCATTGTCTGTCGATGCCTCTGCCACAGTTATCTGTGCCACCCCAGAGCAGCAGGGGAATGGGCATTGGAAGCTGCTGACATTCTTCAGCTGCCTGCTCCTCCCGCCGGAACGTAAGTATAGTGCCTTTGACCGCGAGTTACTGGGCATGTTTCTGGCGGAGCGGCATTTCCACTATTTTTTGGAGGGGAGACTTTTACCATCTTCACCGATCACAAACCTCTCACCCAGGCATTCGCGATGGCAAAGGATCCCTGGTCGGCCCACCAGCAGTGTCACCTCTCCTTCGTGTTGGAATTTACCACCGACATTCGGCATAAGGTGGGGAAGGACAATGTGGTTGCCGGTGCACTCTCGCGACCAGCCATCTGCGCGCTGATGCCCGGCCTCTACTTCGACCAGCTCGCCTGGGACCAGAAGTCTGATGAGGTGATGAGGGCCTTCAAGACCGCCATCACGGGCCTGCAGTTCAGACCTCCCGACTCCGGCGGCGAAGGCACCATCCTGTGCGATATCTCCTTGGGCACTCTGCGGCCAGTGGTTCCCCAGCAGTGGTGCAGGCAGGTCTTCTGTCACATCCATGATCTTTCACATCCGCCCATCAGGTCCACGGTCCGGATGGTGGCCGAACGGTTCGTTTGGCATGGGCTGCGGAAGCAGATCGCGGGCTAGACCAGAATATGCACCCACTGCCTGACGTCCAAGGTGCACAGGCACACCAGGGCGCCCATACAGGAGTTCAAGCATGTCCGGGAACGGTTCAGCCACATTCACGTGGACATCGTCGGACCCTTAGCCATTTCCCGGGCAACCGTTACCTCTTTACGGTGGACTGAACTGGACTGAGGTGATCCCGATGCCAGACGCCTCCACTGACTCCTGCTCCCGAGGACTGTTGCATGGTTAGGTTGCCCAATTCGGCGTCCCTGGCCACCTCACCAGCGATCGGGGCACCCAGTTCAAATCTGCGCTCTGGGCACAGCTCACCAACAGGTTGGGGATTCAGCTGCACCGCACCATGGCCTATCAGCCGCAGGCCAATGGACTGGTTGAACGTCTGCACTGCCACCTTAAATCAGCACTCATGGCCCACCTCACTGGTCCCGACTGGGCAGACAAACTGCTTTGGGTGCTCCTGGGCATCCGCTCCTCTCCCAAGGAAGATCTGCAGGCGTCATCAGCTGAGCTGGTCAATGGTGCGCCACTGGCACTACCTGGTGAGTTCGTCAACGCACCTCACAATCCCTAGTGGTCGCTTCATGAACTGCTTCCTCACCTCAGGGCATGCTTGAACTTGTTCAAACACCCACCGCCGCCCAGGCATGGCACCTGCCCGTCTCACATTCCCGGCGAACTGCTTTCCGGGGAGTACGTTTTTGTTCGGCGGGGCATGACCGCGGCACCTCTGCAGCGACCGTACGAGGGGCCGTACAGGGTTATACAGCATTCCAGCTCGACATTCACGCTGGACATTGGTGGCAGACGGGAGCTGTTTACCAGATCAGGCTGAAGCCAGCGCACCTCGATCCCACCGAGCCCATAGTTGTTTTCCAGCCTAAGAAGCGAGGCGGCCTGGCGAAAAAGGACATTGGCTCTGGTTCTGGGGGGGGGGGGGGGGGGGGGTGTGTGGCTGTGTGGTCGCTCACCACGAGGCAGGTGAACCGGCCTGCTTGTAAGCCATGCGGCGGGCCAGCCGGCCAAAATGGCGCAGTTGCGGGTTTCCCCTTCTTCTCAGCACAGGGCTCAGAAGCCTGCGCTGGGGGACCATGTGATGACCTGGTGACGTCAACACCCTCCAGAGCGGTTCTCAGCCAGATCCGTGCTGGGAGTATAAGTGCAGCCCAGCAGCCTGCAATAAATGAGTCTGTTCACTGAGCTCAACCCGTCTGGTTGTGTGTGTGTGTTATTGCAGGAGCAGTGGAGCTGCCGCTACACATGTTTACTTTTTCTCTACTTCTATTTAACTTTCTTTTTCTGCATTTTTTTTTCAGCTGTTTACCTTGTAGATATTTTTAAATCACAGTGCACAAATTCTTATTGCTGTCGATTAACTATAATCATGCTGTTTAATTTTCACCAAATATTTTAATTTCATTGCTGTGTAAAATGGAATATGGAATATTTTTAGAAATAGTCCTGTGCAGAAAAGTTTGGAATCAAGAACTTTTACTTAACATTTTAAGAACACATTAAAAACCTCCTGATGAGCTCAGAACTCTGGTGAAAGATCTGTATTAGCTTGTTGAAAAATCGGTATTAGCTCGTGAAAAAGTGTTGCTAGATTAAATTCTAGGCAATGGAACGAAATGTGACCAAATTGAGAAGAAATAGAAATTTGGCAAGAATTACAATACCAGGGTGAATTCTTGTGGACAAGTCAATTTAATTTTGCTTTTTTAGAATCATAGGTTGTACAAGACATAAACAACCCCTTCAGCTACCGTATCCATGCTACTGATTGAACCCTGTCAGAATTCTTATCAAAACTCAATGTTGACTTAACATTTCTACCCATCGATGCTGCTTGACCTGCTGAGTTTCTCTTGCAATCTTTGCTATTCACTGAGCAAACGGACACTAATCCTATTTGCCCATGTTAAGTCTGTAGCTTCCTTTGTTTTGGCAAATTGAATAACAGTGAAGATGCTTTGTAAATGTCATGACAGTATTTGAATCCATTACCTCTTCAGGCAATGGATTCCACTTTGTGGGGGGAAACAAATTATTCAGATCCTCTGCAAATCTCTACATATTGCCTTGTATTTTGTATCTACCAAGCTCCTCCAATGAAAAAAACAATTTCATCATCTACTCGATCTATATCAGTGGTTCTCAACCTTTTTCTTTCCACTCGCATCCCACTTTAAGTAATCCCTGTGCCATTGGTGCTCTGTGATCAGGAAGGGATTGCTTAAGGTGGTTTGTGAGTGGGAAGGGAAGGTTCAGAATCACTGCTCTAGACCCAATTGTTACTGAAATACTTTGAGAAAAATTGTCATTAGCCCATTTCCTTTGGAGTTATGAAACCGTGCACATAACAAGTCAATGAGGGACGATTAAAATAGTGGTTTTCAAACTTTTTCTTTCTACCCACATCCCACCTTAAGCAATCCCTTGCTAATTATAGAGCAACTATGGCATAGGGAATATTTAAAGTGGATAAGTGAGGGTTTATAAGGCACTGATGAGGCCTCACTTGGAGTTAATTATTTCCAGTGCAAGCACAAAGAGTTCCAAGAAGATTCACAAGAATGATTTCTGGAATCATGAGGAAGTTTTGATAACTCTTGGATGGTACTCCTTGAAGTTCAGAAGAATGAGGGGTACCTCACAGAATATTTTTGAATGTTGAGGAGCCTGGAGAGAGTTGATGTGGGTGAACTGTTTTCCATGGTAGGGGAGTCGAGGACAACTTCAGAATTAAAACTGAGAAGTGGAGGAATTTCTTTAGCCAGAGAGTGGTGGCCTCTGGAATTTGCTACTGTGATTGGTTGTGGAGGCCAAAAGGATGGGTGTATTTAAGGCAGAGATTTATAGCTATCTGAATAGTCAGAGTATCAAAGGTTGTGGGGAGGAGGGGGGGAAATGAGGTTGAGTTGGAGAATGGATCAGCTCATGATGGAATGAGGAGTAGACTCAATGGACTCAATATTCTACTTCTGGTTCTATATCATTTGGTCTTGCCATTCTATTCTCACCCATCACACTGGGCAACAAAGATTTGGCTTCCTGAACACTTTTGGGTGTATTTTATGAAAAATAACCTTCCTATCATGTATCGTTGTATAGATAAAACCTATTTTTGTGATTTCCTGTCATATTTTAAGTTTGCTAGTATATTGCTCACAGAGTAAGCTGTTTTTGTCAGTACAAGCAGGCCTGGGCATGCACTCAGTGCAGGTGCTATGCAAATGTTATCTTAGGCCTGGGTATGCTTGAAAGGCATTTAAAAATGTTCACAATTTTCTTGGCAACTGCAGAGCACCAAATTACAACCAGCTGACAGCATGCTTCAAGTATTCAAAACTATGAAGTGCAGCATGTCATTGAATATTCTTTTTCTGCATTTGCACTTGGATTTTTTCACTGCTTATCTTGGTGCAGTCAGTAGGCCCTTTCAAACTTCCGTGTAAAGTGGGGTTAACCGGGAAAATTGCACAGTTAGCACCCCAGTTATGCGCAGTTAGAAAGTGTCCGACCCCATCAGCATCCAACTGGGTCCTTGACCTAACTTGGCGGTAGTCAGGAAACCCAGTTAAACTTACCTATGTCACATCCACAGGCTATTTAAAAACGAAAATGGCCAATTTTTTTTAGGAAGCAAACCTTTTGAAAACATTTGTTCAGTGTCATTGGAAACCACCTTTCTTGTGTCTTATTTGTGTGTTCCTTTCATAATTTTATGATTCTGTAAGATCCCTCCCATTGTTCAGAATTCCAGTGAGTATAGTCCAAGTGATTCAATTGTTCCTCATAGGCTAACCCCATCATTTCTGGAATAAACTTGGTGCACCTCCTCCAAAGTCAGCATATCTTCTCAATTAAAGAGCCCAAAACTGCAGTTCTCCAGGTGCAGCTTCATCAATGCCTCAGGAGGTTGTAGCAGGACTTCCCTACTTTTAAATTCAATCCCTTTAATATGATTGAAGGTCAATAACTCCAAAATGCAATGTACAGTTGCAACAAAATTCTTACTTTCTGCAACTACGCTTAATATACAGTAAATTAAATTACCACAATATGCCAAGATAGAAAAACATAATAAATAGAACATAGAATACTACAGCACAGTGCAGGGCCTTTGGTGTTCAATGTTGTGCCGAGCCATAGATTCCTCAAAAAAAAAGTACTAAACCCACCCTACCCCGTAACCCTCTATTTTTCTTTCATCCATTTACTTGCCTAAGAGCCTCTTAAATGCTCCTAATGTTTCTGCCTCCACCACTTGTGTAAAAAAAAACCAAAAAAAAAACACTCCTTTTATCTTCCCAAACTTTCTTCCCTTGAGAGTAGAGGGGACATCATATGATGCTGTAGGATCAACAGGTAGGCTCCTGACTCCCTTGGAAAATTAGTTTAAAAAGTGCAAAATAAGTACTGTTCCAATTCTAAAACTATTTAAAAAATACATTTAAACCTCTCCAAAAAAAAGTAATTTCAATGACCTTGGAACCTGATGGGAAGAGAAGAAGAAAAAAGATGTGAGGCCTACCTTGACAATGAAGCAGGGACCTGGATTTAGTGCTGCCTCCTGATCTTGAGTCTCTGGAGGGGACCTCTATCGGCATCTCTCATCCATTAAATGGAGCGATGGTATCGGTGAGGAACCAAGCCTAAAGCAATACTGGGTGTGCAGCAATTGCTTGTTGAAAAGTCGGGGACCTCGTCTTTGGCCCCTGAGGAAGAAGAATTGGGCTCCAGAGGGGGTTTGTTAGCTGAATATGAAGAAGATGATATACAGGAAGAGAAGGTAAATAAAGAATTTAAAATGACTCCACAGACTAAAACTGAAGAGTTATCCATAATGATAATGCAGCAGATTAAAGCAATGAAAGGGGAAATGAGAGAAGGATTAAAGTATTTGAAGGCAGAAATGAACACTGAAATTAATGGTGTTGGATGTTGTAAATAAAATGAAGTTGGAGAAAATGGACAAAAAAAATTACAAGAGTGCAGGATGATGTACGTCATATTGAAGGCAGGGTATCTAGCGTGGAAAATACAACTACTGGTTTAATTACAGTAAATGAAAAACTTTCAGATAAAGTGGATGTTTTGGAGAATTTTAGTAGAAGAAACTCAGAAGGAAAAGAAGGTACAAATGTGGCTCACTTCTTTCAAGGTTGGATTCCTAAAGTTTTGAGAGAGGAGAATTTTGAAAGTATAATTGAAATTGCAATCAAAAACCACTTTCTATATTAATAACATTTTTGTGCCAACAAGATAGAAAACTTTGTAAGTCTTGCTGTGAAAGGAGCGAGAGAATGACAAGGTCCCTTGTTTTGGGAAGGGGATAGAATTTTATTCAACCCTGATTTGAGTGAAGATCTGTTGAGGAGAAGAAAATAATTTAATTCAGTTAAAAAAATTCTTTATGATAAAGGTTATAAATTTGTTCTTTGATATCCGGCGACCTTGAAGATCTTTGTTCTGGAAGAACAGAACAGATCTTTTTACTAACATTGCTCAGGTGGAAGAATAGGTTTGGGGTCTTCCAGAAGTGCAGCCTTTAGAAACGGTTGCGGACTTGATGCAGTGAATTATTTTTTATTTTTATCCTAATTTTACAACTGGGATGGAAGAAATTGAAGAATTTTTTTTTTCTTTTGATTTCTGGGAAGATATTTTAATTGTGGTTAACTAATAAATTGATTAATCTTAATTAAATAAGGGATTAAATCTTGTATATTAAATATACCAAGGAAGTTGGGAGCTGTGGGATTATGTGTGACCTTTGAATATTTCATTTATGATTTTTTCCAAACTCAGACAGTTCCAACAATTCATAGTACAACAATTACATTCATCAAGTATATTTGCATTTCTTATACTGAGTCTGGTTTTATCCCCCTTCTACCCCCCCCCCACCAACAAGACCAAAATAACTAAAAAAAAAATCATTAACCATAAAGAAACTTGCATGAAAAGGCAAAAATTACCAAGGACAAATAACAAATTAAAAAAAACAAAACAATTAATCACAAGGTCTGCTGGAGCTCAACGCCTGTCCTTGACTTGATTGAAATGGACCTCCCCATCCACCTCTGAAGAGAGGAAAGACAAAAAGAACGGGAGGGCAGGCAGCAAACACAGGGGACCGCACCTATATCCTTGTACCTATGTAACGCAGGTAGGGTTACCAGATTTTAAAAGCTTCATATTTTTTTTAGCTTAGATTATAAGTAACTTTCTCCAAGGGAACACAGCTCTGCATTTCCATATTCCAACACGCAATGCCCAAATGAGAATCTGATTTCCAGGTAACCAGTATGCACTTCCTGGCCATGGCCAGAGTGATCAATAAGAATTGGATTTGAAATTTGGACAGCTTCATTTTAAGTCTCATGTCCATGATATTGCCCATCAACCGTAACTCTGGGTCCTGTGGAAACTCTACCTATGATTTTTTTTGTAGGGCTTGGCCTAGCTCTACCCAAAAGGACCTCACCTTGGAGCATGACCAGGCTGAGTGCACAAAGGTTTCTGTTTCTATGCCACACCTGAAACAGTGGTCCAAAATTTCTAGTTTATCTTTATTCAATTTCTGCAGCATGATGTATAGCTGGTGACTTGTCTATATCATGAGTTAATTATTGTGGTCATGCTATCATGACACAGATCCGACCAGCACCATTCATCTATTGTAACACCTAGGTCCGACTCCCTTGACTAGGAAGCCCCAGTTTTGGGACCTCCACTTGGAATAGGGAATACGTTGCCGAAATAAACTTTTTTATGTTCCCTCCTTGAATCGGAGTCTCCATGTCACTGCACTTCGGTTGGACCCAATTTGCCCCTCAAGAAAGATCTTAACTGAAAGTAGTAAAAGTGTGTCCTATTTGAAAAATCCAATTTAATTCTTATCTGCTCAAATGACATGAGTTGTCACTCCCTCCCCACCATTTATAACAGTCCTTGATATACCTGATCCCCCTTTGGTTTGGGTTTATAGCTTATTTCATCATTTTCTTTCTTTGCAGCTTTATGTACATGTTTGTTATAAATCTTTTAATTATCATTTTGTCTGTAATCACATATTCAAAGCTGTTTCTTTCTGGTAATTTCAGTCTGCTTCCCAATTTGTTCTTTAAGTAGGTTTTCAGTCGGTGGTATGCAAACATTGTACCATGAGTTATTCCATATTTGTACTTCATTTGTTCAAATGATAATAAATTATTTCCCAAAAAACAATTTTCTATTCTTTTAATCCCTTTTCCTTTAGAGAATGGGACAGAAAGGTTATCTATTGTGAAAGGGATGGGCTGGGATGGTTGAAGTCAATGTCCCCTAGGATGGTAAGCGGGGAGCCATACACTAACTCAGCAGATGATGCTGCTGCAGGTCTTCTTTTGGATTAACAGCACCCATGGGAGTTAATCCATCCAATTCAGGCCTTGTAGTCGAGCTTTCAGGGCTGGTTTCAGATGGCGGTGAAATGTTTGACGAGTCCATTTGCCTGAGGATGGTAGGCCATGGTGTGGTGTAACTGACTGCTGCAGAACATGGCTAGGTTGGACCAGAGCAAGGACGTGAACTAGGCCCCTCAGTCTGATCTGATGTGCATCGGGACATCACAGTGTGCAACCCAAGTGGACAAGAAAGCTCTGATGCAAGTTTGTATCACATGTGGGCAGGGGTATCACTTCTGGCCTACGGGTAAAGCGGTCGACTGTTGTGAATAAATATTGCATACCTTGGCTCACGGGGAGCGGACCAATGATGTCCACATGCATCTGGTCAAACCAGCATTGTGGCGGGGGAACTGGAGAGGGCCTTGGTATGCTTGGCAGTCCAAACAAGTCTTAGTCCCTAGAGTTACGTTGCGGCAGAAACTGTGCTACATGAACTTGATGGACAGCAGACAGTTGACCTTATGGAAGGATGTGACAGGCCGTGAATGTGGTCGAACACCCGCTGTCGCCAGGTTGCAGGTAGGATGGGTCTAGGGAAGCCTGTGGCTATGTCGCACAGTAATGTCAGGCTCCCCGGTGAAGGACAGAAGTTGCTAATCTTCAGGCTGGTGATGGCAGTCCGGTAGGCCTGGACGTCAGCATTCTCCGCTTGGTTTTTGGCTAGTTAAGCAACATCGAGTCCTCCTGAGGGGTATGACTGGAAAGTGGTAGCGTTTACCAAGTGGCATCTGTTCATGTCTACCAGGATCTCGTGTGCCCAGAAGAAATCAGCTCCGAGTAGGACTTGCCCAATGGACGCAATTGTACACTTCCAACGGAAAACGGCTCCCGTGACATGGATCGTGACCGGACTGGTGCCGAAGCTTGGAATGGAGGAGCTGTTGGCTGCCTGTAGGGGGAAGCCCTAGGGATTGTGCTTGAGCTTGAAGTACATCGGTGGGATGAGGCTTATCTGTGTACCTGTGTCGACTTGGAAATTCGTCCTTGACCGCTGCTCCCTTAGGTAGAGTAGGCTTTATGTGTGCCAACCACTGAGGCTACTCGACAGCTGGCCTGTTTGTTTTCCATTGCCATGCTCGACTTGGTATTGGGGTATGAGCATGGAGGGACTCACCGCTGGGCATTGCGGCCCTATCTATAGTGGTAGAAACAGTAATCATGCTGTTTGAGTGCTCGTTGCTTTGTGGTTGGGGCCGCAGCTACTGCTGGCGGAACTGGTGGAGGGGCTGAGCTGGAGGTGCCGATATCATGGATTGGTTGAATGTGTGTTAAGCTCTGCTGTGGGGTGTGGAAAAATTTGTCTTCTTCCTTGGCTACCAGGTGAGGGGCACTGAAATCCATGTCTGATATTGTCGAGGAAAAATGCACCAGTCGCTTGGAGACGAACAGGGCCTCAAATAAGAAACAGTTTGTGTTCCAATCACTAACACCATCATTTTGTGCATTAGCTTGGATGGGTTTCTGTTGCCCAGGCCTTGCATGCTCAGGAAGTGGACTGCGCGCTCGTGCCGGCTGAGTTCCAGGGAATTGAGGAGGAAATGCTAGAATTGTTTGCTCCATAGGAGGATTGTAAACGAAGGAACTTACTTTGTTTGCGGTAGTGGCGTCCAGGATGCTGACAATGTGCCAGAACTTGGTGTCCTCTGAGACGATGCCTCTGACCTGGAACTGTGACTCAGCCAGTTGTAACTAGTACCTGGGCTGGTTGGCCCACAAGGGCGGCAATTGCACCCTCACAGCGTTGGTCGCAGCCGTTGTGGCTGTAGTGGTAGCAGCATCCTGCATTTTGTTGTGTTCAAGGTGGGTACCAAAGATGTTGGAAACTTCAGGGGTAGCGCTACTGAAACAAAACGTGGGTGAACCAGCAACTGAACTTTATTTGAATCTCTCGCAGTGGTTTAAGAGGACAGTCCACCTCCTGTCTTGGGCGCGCAGGTCTAAGGGAGTGTCGTCAGTGCATGGTGGAGCTACTGCCTGCCCTGAGACGCACAACCAAGAAGTGGAGACATCTCCCAGCAATGTGTGTCGTCAAACGCAGGTTCCTCCTGAGGAGGGAAGGGGGGCCTTCCATCTGGGGTGGCGATTCAGCCAGTCTAACTGCGCGGTTGCTCAGCCTGCTACAAATCTATCAATTGGAATTTCTTAAATAGTATTAGCAGTAGTGGGGAAATGACTTGGAAATCTTGTATATCTTTGGCTTTGCCAAGGTGGCATGCAGAAATTCAAAGTTGTATTTCTTTGGAAAAAAAATTACCTATAATTTGAGGAATAAATACGCTATTTTTTTCTTACAAACTTGGCGCCCGTATACCAAAATAATGGGATTAAATTTGTAATGATATCCTTCCTATGCCTCTAGACCTGCTAGATTCTCCTCTGAGAGTTTGTGATAGATCTGGAGATGTGTGCTGGACAACATCTTTCTCTGCAATCCAAAGACTTTCTTTTGTTCTCTTTTCATTCTTTTTTATAACTATAAAATTATATTTATTTATATATTTTTTATGAGGGGGGTGGTTGGGACGGAGGGTTCTTTGTTATTTTGGGGTGGGGGGGTGAAAATGATCATAGGTAATTTTAACTTGTTTCTTGATATCTATTATAATCAGCATTAACTACTACATATATGAAAAAATATTTAAATAAAATATTCAAAAACTTAATTTAAGAGTACATATCTCCTCTGGTGTTTCCTATTCCTGTCCTGGAAAACAGTTGCTGGCTATCCATTCTATCTATGCCTCTCATAATCTTGTAGACCTCAAGTCTCCTCTCATCCTTCTATACGCCAAAGAGAAAGGTCCCAGCTCTGCTAACCTTGCCTCATAAGACTTGTTTTGCAATCTAGGCAGGATCCTGGTAAATCTCGTCTGCCCCCTCTCCATAGCTTCCTCGTCCTTCCTATAATGAGGTGACCAAGACTGAACACAGTACTCTTAAGTGTAGTCTCACCAGAGATTTGTAGGGTTGCAACATGACTCCTCTACTCTTGAACTCAGTCCCCCATTAATGTAGCCCAGCATTCCAGAGGCCTTCTTAACTATCCTACCAACTTGTGTAGCGAATTTGAGGGATGTATGGTTTTGAACCCCAAGGTCCCTCTGCTCATCCACACTCTTAAGTAACTGACCATTAACCCTGTACTCAGCTACCTGGTTGGTCCTTACAAAATGCATCACATCACACAATCAGATTGAACTCCATTTGCCACTTTTCTGTCTGCCCAACTCTACATCCTGTCTATATCCTCTTGTAACCTTTGACAACCTACAGCTCCATCCACAATTCCTCCGACCTCCGTGTCATCTGCAAACTTACTCATCCATCATTCCACCTCATCCAGTCATTTATAAAAATCACGAAGAGCAGCATCCCAGAACAGATCCTTGCAGCCCCTGCATTAGTCACTGACCTCTAGGCAGAATACTTTCCTTCCACTACCACTCTCTGGTTTCTACATGCAAGCCAATTTTTTTTTATCCACACCGCCAAGGTTCCACTGATCCCATGCCTCATGACTTTCTGGATGTGTCTCTCGTGGGGAACCTTGTCAAATGCCTTGCTAAAATCCATTAAATATTAAAAGTTAAATAAACATTCACATATGCATTTAGCACAAGGCAAAAAGTGAAGATCTTTTGATGGTCCTGGAATAGTTTATGGTTGTGATTTAGATGAGGAGATTGAAGCTGTGGATGACAAAAAAACTGTTCTTGAATCTAGAGGTGCTGGCTTCAGGATTCTGCATTTTCTACCTGAAGGTAGCAGCAAGAAGAGATTGTGACCAGGGTGAGGGAATCCTTTATGATGTTAGCTGCCTGATGCAGTGATATGCATGGATGTCTTCAATAGAAATTTTTCATTTGTCATTAATAAAGCCTGTGCTGGGATCTTCTCCTTGTATTTTTGCCCTCACCCAACAACCTCCTCTGAGGAGAGTGCCTTTGGTCCTCACTTTCCACCCCACCAGTTTCTGAATCTGACACATCTGATTTCAGTCCAATCTCATTGCCTTCCAAACCATACTTGCATTTTTGCAGGGATGAGTCTCCCTGAGATTGCTCTGATCCACTCTTCCTTCTTCATGCACCCTTATTCCCTTGGACACTGTGCTGTAATTGCAGAAAATGTAAAACTACATCTCTTTGCTCATTTCTATCCAGAGCCACATAGAAACCTTGCAGGTGAGGCAGTGCATTACAATCTGATAGGCTTTCAGTGAACTCAATGTGGTGAGATCAAATGCAAATTGAAAGTCTGCTTTGCCAAGCACCTGCAGTCTATAAGTGGATCTGAACTTGAACTTCCAGTAGCCTATCATTGAAATTCCTTGTAATATTCCACAGATGTGTTTGTCTGAGGCTTCATCCATCACCATGGTGAGGCCACACACAAACTCGAACAACACAGCATATATTATTTCTGGACAGCTTCAAACCTAAAGGCATGAACATTTATTTTTCTAATGATATGTAAACTACCCCACCAATTTCTGGTTTCATTGTTTCTGTCTCTATTTTAACTTTTTAACCCCTTTCTCCTCCTCTCCCTCTCCCAATGATCTCTATCTTCCCCACCTTCTGTCCAATGCCCTATCATCTGTTGCCGCCCTCCCAGTTTCTTGCCCAATTGATGTACTTCATATCACCCCTTTAAACTTTAGTCTCGAAAAAGGGTCCAGACCTAATAAGTTGACTGTCCATTTTTGTCCGTAGACTCTGTCTGACCTGCTGAGTTCAACCAGTATCTTATTGTTTGCTTGAGATTCCAGCAATTTTTGTGTTTTTCATTTTTAAATCTTTGTCAGACACACTGAGGTGCCAAATAACTAGAGGACAGTAGAATTGTTCTCTCTTTTCAGGTAAGGCAACAGGGGAAAGTCTCTGAGCCTTGTATCATTGTGGGCCTAACATCAAACTCTGAGCCTAATATCTATGGTAGGAATAATTCCATGCTAGAGGATTAATTATCACCTGGAAAGGCGTTATCTAATTGGAGACAGTCAACATGTCAGTCAAATGAAGGTCTTAGTTGATCAATTTGATGGGATAACAAAGTGCATTGATGATGCAGGTTGGAAGATGTGACAAGGTTTGAAGGCTGAGGCAGCTGCATCCAAAATTGTTAATAAATCACAGAGGGTGATAGAATTTTTTTGTGATATGATCCTTGCTGTTTGTAATTTACATGGATTTGGGAGATAGTATTAGTAATTTTATAGATGACATGAAGATTAGGATAATTGTAGATCACATGAAAAGTATTAGGCCACAGAGATATTGATGCAGTGTATAAAAGTGCAAGAGAAACTCAGCAGGTCATGCAGCATCCACAGAAAGCAAAAAGCAGTCAATGTTTTGAATCTGAGCCCTTCTTCAGATGAGATATTGATTTTTGTTTTGGTGATGTGGGGTGAGAAATGGCAGATGTAGTTTAATCTAGATAAATGTGAGATGGATGCATTTTGTCAATAATGAAACCAGAACATGAAACCATGATAAGTATAGTTTTAGGGATATTGAGGACCTTGGAATATATCCATCGAGCTGGAGTAGTTTAAGTAGATTATATGGTTAGGAATGCATATGGGATATTATGTTTCATTTGTCAGGTCACTGAATACAGAAGTAGGAAGGTTATGTTCAAACTTTAGAAAACCTTGGTCGACCTCAGCTATATGCAAATCTAAATAGGTCATATGCATTAAATGGTAGGGTATTGAAATGTGCAGAGCAACAAAGGGATTTAGGAGTGATGGTAAATAGTTCCCTCAAGGCTGATACTCAGGTAGATGGTGTGGTGAAGAAGGCATTTGGAATGTTGGCCTTCATAAATCGGAGTATTGAATTCAAGAGTAGGGAGGTTATGATGAAATTGTACAAAGCATTGGTGAGGCCAAGTTTGGAATACTGTGTGCTGTTTTGGTCACCAAATTATAGGAAGGATATAAACAAAATAGAGAGTGCAGAGAAAGTTCACGAGAATGTTGACAGGATTTCAAGGTCTGAGTTACAGGGAAAGGTTGTGCAGACTGGGGCTTTTTTCTCTGGAGCGTAGAAGATTGAGAGGGGACTTGATAGAGGTGTTTAAGATTTTAAAAAGGACAGACAGAGTAAATGTGGATAGGCTTTTTCAATTAAGAAAGGGGGAGATTCAAACTAGAGGACATGGTTTAAGATTGAAGGGGGAAAATTATAAGGGGAACATGAGGGGAAATTTCTTTACGCAAAGGGTGGTAGGGATGTGGAATGAGCTTCCGACAGACGTGGTTGAGGCGGGATCATTGGTTACATTTAAGGAAAGACTGGATAGTTACATGGATAGGAGGGGACTAGAGGGGTATGGACCGGGTGCTGGTCAGTGGGACTAGGAGGGTGGGGATTTGTTACGGCATGGACTAGTAGGGCCAAACTGGCCTGTTCTGTGCTGTGTGGTTATATGGTCACCAAGTTACAGAAAGGATGTGAATGTGCTGAAGAAAGTGCAGATGTTGCTTGTGATGGAGAAGAGACTGGACAAGCTATGTCTCCTCACAAGAGAGGAGGAGGTTAAGAGGGGACTTGTGTGGGCTAGTATAGATATCAGAGACAGATGAAATTGGTGACCCTAACCCAGAAGATTGTAAGTAATTTGAATGCACTACATGATAGAGAAGTTGAAACTGGATTGCTAACAACATTTGAGGTACCTGGATGAGCATGGGGTGACACTGGGCTGAGCTGGGTGATGAGATAAATAAGGATGGGTGTCCTCTAGTTGGTGTGGACGAATTAGACCAAATGACCTGTTTCCATGTTGGTGAATTCTATAAATAGATTTCTGATTGGAAGAGAACATGCTTCGGTTTGTCCTTGTGTCCCCTAGTTCTAGTCTCCCCTACCAATGGAAGCAACTTATCTACTTCTATCTTTTATGTATTTATCTTTTATGTATCAATTATGTATGTCTTTCATAATTTTGTTTCTCTGAGATCCCCTCTCAGTCTTCCAAATTCTAGCAAGTACAGTTACCATTCAAGATTGAAAAAAAAACTACAGAAAGTAGTGAATGCTACAGGTGTATTAAGAGCAAAAGGATAGTAAGGGATAAAATTGGTCCCCTTAAAGTTCAGAGTGATCAGCTTTGTATGGAGCCAGAAGAGATTGGGTAGATCTTAAATGTTTTGTTTGCATTAGTAATTACTCAGACATGAGCACAAAGGAAGTAAGGAAAACAAGCAATGTTATCATGGAACTATAAAAATTAGAGAAGGAGGTGCTTGCTGTCTTTAAGCAAATAAGGGTGGATAAATCCCCAGGGCCTTATAAGATATTCCTCTGTCATTGAGGGAGGCTAGTGCAGAAATTGCAGGGGCTCTGGCAGGAATATTTAAACTGCCCTTATTCACTGTTATTTTAATATTTATTTCCTCAATTTTCTTTTTTGCCAGTTGTTTGAGTTCTGGTTGACTGAGTGCTGGTTAATAGGCATTTGCTTCCTCTGAACGCTGCATGAGAACTTTTGTGTATAAAACTATTAGACGTATGATGTAAGAAAAATGGAGGGTTTGGGGTGTGAGCTTGGGAAGCATTAGGTTGTTGTGGAGTAGTTTTCATCATCGGTTGAATGGCTTTTGTTGTTCTGTGTTCCAAGCCATCTATAGCTGGTGGAGGAAGAGTTTGAAATTTTCACCTTAATCAATAATGGGCAGGGCATAAAATTGTCATAATAGATTAACAGTTCATTATTTCATTGTTGTTTCTGGCACCTTGTTTGGTCAGCTTATTTTATTTTTTTTAGCATTATGACAATGAATTAATTTCAAGAGTACTTGATTGGCTCTTAAAGATTTTAAATAATGGTGTATAAATACAAAATGCATGATTCTCTCGTCATTGTTTGGCAATACACTTTCTTCAAGCGTAGTTTTGCTTTTACATTCAGGCAATACACACTTTTGGACAATATTTTATTCATGTCTGTTATTTGGGTAATAACATTTATGGACTCCTTCTAAAGGATATGAGCAGTTAGTCATGGGCTACTCTCCTTAACAAATTAAGTTTTATGTATTGAGAGGCTTATGCTGGTGATATGTAAAAATACAAAATGTTGGAGATACTCAGCAGTTCAAACAGTGTCCTTTGTTACATAACTGACGTTTCAGACTTGAGCCAGCATTTTGTGTTTTTACTTCCACTATGGTGCTTACAGATTTACATGATTTACTCATGCTGGTGATATGTTAGGTTTCTAAACATTTTTATTTGCTTTATTTTAATTTCCACAATTCAGAAAAAATGTCTGCATTCTTTGGATTATTAGTCCAGTAATATAACTAATCCACAGTTGGATGAGTTTAATATTTAAATGTACAATTAAGACAACTCATTAATATTGATGTTATCATTAATATTAATGTCTTCAGACATTTTCATGGCCAAGCTTTTGTGTGATGGTGGAGTGACAGGTGGATGGCTGGGTAAGTTGTGTAACGTTGGGAACAACAGTTGATATAGTGATGTCACAGTAGTAACAGTAAAATATTTGATGTTGTTAAATGGGGAAACAAGACAGAGTGGTTCATTCCTAAATCTTTATTGAAACTTGACTGTTAGGAAATGCCTTTGAGCTAGCTGTAGACCAACGTTTCATGTTATTCAGTAGATAATATGCAAAATTATATACTTGCATGTTTAATTTAATTGTCTCTTCTGTAAGTTTTTCAAGGAGAATCTGTGATTTTTGATACTTTAAGTTTATATGGTTCTTCACAGGATGTGGGGCTGCGGGATCATTGTGGGGACCGAGACGAGGCTGTGGGGAGAGAGCAGAGAATGGGATCAGTGTGGAGACTGACACAGGGCTGTGGGGAGAGAACGGGGCAGTGGGATAAGTTTTGGTATACAATTTCCTTTAGTTAGCAATCACTTTTTCTAAATTGGTGCAAACTTGCTCGCAGTATCTGAAAAATTATGCGGTCAGTGATTAAGTGGCGCATACCTGAAATTGGATGGATGTCATGCAAGGTTCAATTGTTACTGCTTCATCGTGACAGGTCTTGGAATAATTCCGGAGTACTCCTGACACTAGGTTCATACATGGTGGCATGCATTTGAGAGTTTATTCATGTTACAGAAATCCCATTCATTCTGCTCTGCAGTACAGGTTTTAATATGACAAATAAAGATTTTTTTCCGCAAATTTTATTTATTAATCAAAATAAGTCATACAATAAAAGTACAAGAAAATACATAATATTTTGTCCTATATAATCCCCCACCCATACCTCCTTACTCCATTCTAAACTACCCCAAAGAAAAGAAAGGAAAAGATAGAATAGAAGAGATCAACTTACATAACAACCTTCAATTATTGCCATGGTTTAGTGCAACCCCAACAATTGTGGGGAAAAAAATATTAAAAATTCAAACCCATATATCTCAAATACAGGCTCCAAACTTTAGTAAAGAAAGAATAATTATTACGTAAATTGTACGTTATTTTTTCCAATGGAATACAAGACCTAATTTCCAAATGCCGCCTTTGAATACTCAAATCAGTCTCATTTTTCCAAGTAATTGCCAAATATTTTCTAACCACAGCTAATACCAATCTCAAAAAAGCAATTTGACACTTATCTAATTTTAATTCTAAACTAAATTTCTTAATATAACCCAATAAAAATACCATCGGATCAAGTAAAATTTTAAATTTAAATAAAACTCCTAAAAATTCTTTAATTCTATTCTAAATAGGTTTCACTGTTAAACAAAACCAAGTAGCATGCAATAAAGAGTCAACTTGCTTGTGACACCTAAAACATAAATCAGAAGAAATAAACTTATATTTCCTTAACTTCTCAGGAGTTGAATATAACTGATGAATAAAATTATAATGAACCAATCTATACCTGACATTTACAATTTTAGTCATTCTATCCTCACATAGCCATCCAATCATTTTGAGAAAGAGAAATAGATAACTTTTTCCCATTTTTATTTAGATTTATGAATTTCCGGCTTAGACATTTCATTCTGTAGTAAAGCATACATCTCAGATATAAATCCTCTCTTACCCCCTTCAGTAAGTAAATTTTCAAATTTAGACCGCTTAGGCAACCGTGACGTATTCCCAAAATTATTCAACAATAAGGCTCTAACTTGATAATAAGTAAACAAAGTATTTGAAGAAATTTAATGTTTCTCTTTCATTCTTTGAAATGAAATAAAATACTCAGCCTCATAACAATCCTCACCAATTTTAATTTCTTTCTGTTCCCATACTTTCAAAAGTTGATTATTGAATGTAAAAGAAAGAAGCTTATTTTGAAATAAAGGAGTTTTAGCTGAGATTTTACCTTCTGTACCTATAGTTCCATGCTTCTTAGTCCATAACTCTATTAAATGTTCTAACACCAGTAAATTGTAATTCTGTAAAATTCCATTTATAAAGAAAATTATTTATCTTCTTCTCATCAATCTGAGATAATTCAATCTTGGCCCAACCAAAGATTTATCCATTTCAAGCATCCTGTTAATAAATTTCAACTACACTGATTCGTAGTAATTCTGAAAATGAGGAAGTTGCAGTCCTCCTAAAGCATATTTCCAAGTCAATTTCTGCAACAACACCCTTGCCATTTTACCTTTCCATATAAAAAATTTCCTCACCAAAGCATTCAAATATTCTCGAAGGAATAGACTGAAAAAAAGTATTGAATACGGGGAAAGTTTCACATAATTAACTCGTCCTATTAACGTTATTGGTAAATCCACCGATTTAAATCATATATAATTTTAGACAACAAAGGTAAATAATTCAATTCATATAAATGATTATAATTACCATCTATTATAATCCTAAATACTTAATTCGGTCAGACCACTTAAATTTCGCAAAATGTTTACAAGGTGAATAATCCGCATCAGCCAAAGGCATGATTTCACTCTTATCCCAATTAATCTTGTATCCCGATAATTCAGTATATTGCTCCAGTCTTGCAAGCAAACTCCCCAAAGATATCAAAACATCATAGAAACATAGAAGATAGGAGCAGGAGTAGGTCATTCGACCCTTCGAGCCTGCTCCGCCATTCAACGAGATCATGGCTGATCTTAAAGTTCAGTACCCCGTCCCCGCCTTCTCTCCGTAACCTTTAATACCCTTATACTGAAGAAATAGATCTAATTCCCTCTTAAATAGATTTAATGAACCTGCCTCTACTGCCCTCTGTGGCAATGAATTCCACAGATTCACCACCCTCTGGGTATAGAAATTCCTCCTCATCTCGGTCCTAAATGGTTTGCCTATTACCCTCAAACCATCCTTGGAAACATCCCATCTGCATCCACTCTGTCCAGTCCTGCCAGAATTTTATATGTCTCTATGAGATCCCCTCTCAATCTTCTAAACTCCAGGGAATACAATCCCAATTTGCACAATCTTTCCTCCTAAGTCATTCCTGCCATTCCAGGTATCAGCCTGGTGAATCGCCTCTGCACTCCCTCCATTGCAAGAACATCCTTCCTTAGATAAGGTGACCAAAACTGCACACAATACTCCAGGTGGGGTCTCACCAAGGCCCTGTACAGCTGCAGTAAGGTATCCTTGTTCCTATACTCAAACCCTCTTGATATGAAGGCCAACATACCATTTGCCTTTTTAACCGCCTGCTGTACCTGCATGCTCGCCTTCAGAGACTGGTGTACAAGTACCCCTAGGTCTCTCTGCACTTCCCCATCTCTTAATCTATTGCCATTCAAATAGTCATCTGCCCTCCGGTTTGTATTACCAAAGTGGATAACCTCACATTTATCCACATTGTAGTGCGTTTGCCATGTATCTGCCCAGTCCCTCAATTTATCCAAATCACACTGGAGCTTCCAGACCCCCTCTTCTATGCACACAACCCCTCCTAGCTTAGTGTCATCTGCAAATTTGGAGAGATTCCATCCAATCCCCTCATCCAGATCATTAATGTAAATTGTGAACAGCTGGGGTCCCAGTACAGATCCCTGTGGCACCCCACTGGTCACCGCCTGCCACTCAGAAAACGAGCCATTTATCCCAACTCTCTGTCTTCTACCTGCCAGCCAGTTCTCAATCCACATCAATACTTTGCCCCCAATCCCATGAGCCTTGATTTTGGAAGCCAGTCGTTTATGCGGGACCTTATCGAAGGCCTTTTGGAAGTCCAGGTCCACCACATCCACTGGCTCTCCCCCATCTATTTTACCTGTCACCATCTCAAAGAATTCCAATAGATTTGTCAAGCACGATTTACCTTTTGTAAATCCATGTTGACTCCGTCCGATCCCTTCTCTGCTAGTCATATGCTCCGCTATTACATCCTTAATTATGGATTCCATCATTTTGCCCACTACTGATGTAAGGCTCACAGGCCGATAATTCCCCGCGTTTTCTCTACCCCCCTTTTTAAATAGTGGGGTAACATTAGCTACCTTCCAATCCATGGGTACTGATCCTGAGTCTATCGAGTTCTGGAAAATAATTCTTAAAGCATCTGCTATCTGAATGACCACTTCCTTGAGTACCCTAGGATGTAGATTATCAGGCCCTTGGCATTTATCTGCCTTCAAAACCATCAATTTCCCCAAGACCATGTCCTTAGAGATACTGATTTCTTTCAGTTCCTCCCTTGCATTAGTCTCTATGTTTCTCAACATCCTTGGGAAGTTATTTGTATCCTCTCTTGTAAAAATAGAACTAAAGTAAGAATTTAATTGGTCTGCCATTTCCTTATTCCCCATTATATATTCCCCTGATTTCATCTGCAAACAAATTTATTTTATACACATCTGCTTTCACCTTAATATTACCATCTTGTCTAATCATCTGAGCCAAAGGTTCAATAACTAATGCAAATAGATGGGTGACAAAAGACAGCCGATCTAGATAATACAAACAAAGAAGATACCTGTCCATTTGTCACAACTCTGGCTGTAGGATTTTTATATAAAGGCTTAACCCAGCCAATAAAAAGAGGCCCGAATTTAAACTTTTCCAACACTTTAAACAAAAAACTCCATTCCACTCTATGAAAAGCCTTTTCGGCATCAAGAGCAATTACCATGGATTGGCCGGATTGCTCCCGATAAATATTAATTAAAGAAATCAACTTCACAATATTGCCTGCTGAACACCGATTCTTAATAAAACCCGCCTGGTCAACATGAATCAAATCTGGTAAATATTTAGCTAGTCTATTAGCTAGAACCATAGCACCAATTTTATAATCTACATTCAATAAAGAAATAGGTCTATAAGGTCGCAATTTCAATGAGTCCCTATCCTTCTTAGGAATAACCGTTATAAGTGCTCTGGAAAAAGTATCCGGAAAAAAGCCGATCTCCGTCACCTGCTTCAATACATCTATCAGTATAGGAATTAGTAAATCCTGAAATTCTTTATAAAATTCAGAAGTAAAACCATCCTCTGCTGGAGATTTCCCACCAGGCATTGATCGCAATGCATCCCTCAGCTCTGTAACAGTGAAAAAAGGTGTCTAAAAATCCAATTCAGTCAAAAAAAGTATCACATTATCTTCCAATACTTCAGAAGTACACAATTTCTCATAAAATAAACAAAATTCATCATTAATTTCCTGAGGCTTGTAGGTAATTAGTGAGTTGCATCTAATAGCATTTATTATTCCAGAGACCTTTTCAGTCTTTAATTTCCATGCTAATACTTTATGGGCTCTTTCACCCAACTCATAACACTGTTTAGTCCTCTGCAGTAACTTATCAAATTTATAAGTTTGTAATGAATTATACCGCAATTTCAAATTAGTTAAACAAACTTTTTTTTAGCTTCCATAGAATCCCGCTGCAAATCTTTTCCAAAATCTCTATCTCCCCTAATTTATTAGTCTCAGCCAAATATTGTTTTTAAATTTTAGCTGTATAACTAATAATTTGTCCCCGCAAATAAGCTTTCAAAGCATCTCATAAAACAAATTTACTACCAACTGAGTCAACATTTATATTCAAAAACAATTGTATATGATCCCTCATAAACTTAATAAAATCAGGGTTTTTCAACAACATAGAATTAAATCTCCATCTACACACATTCTCCACTATCTCAGCCAGTACAGGTAATTAACAACAAAGAATGAGCAGACAAAATCCTACTCTTATATTCAGCTCTAAATTTCGTCCTTGTAATTGCACTGATACTAAAAATAAATCTATTCTAGAGTAAGAATCATGTCAAGATGAGTAAAAATAAATGTCTTTCTCCTGAGGATTTAATTTCCTCCAAATTTCTACTAAATTTATATCTTTCATTACTGTAATTAACTGTTTAGCCATTTTTATTCTAACAATCTATTTTGGAGATAAACAACAATTAAAGTCACCTCCAACCAAAATTTTATCATATGCTTGATTTAAATTAAGAAAAGAATCTACCATAAATTATTCATCATCTATATTGGGAGCATAAACATTCATTAAAGTCCAAGATTCTGAAAAAAATAATAATCAAGAGCCTACCAATAGCTTCAAAAACTGAGTCCAATTTAAAAGATAACTTCTTATGAATTAAAATAGCAACACCCCTTGCTTTAGAATTACTATAACTTGTCCAACCCAATCTCTTTTTAACCTTTTCAGTCAAACGTGTCTCTTGCAAAATCACAATTTCAACTTTTTAATGTAAGCTAGTACCCTCTTTCTCTTAATCGGATTAAGCCTGTTAACATTAAAAGTGGCAAAATTTAAATTAGCCATAGCAAATTATATTTACATCCCACATGAGTGGCAAAGCACCCCCCATGGCTTCATTACATACATGTTTAAAGATCTCCTCAAAGAAAGAAATAACAAGAATTTTAAAAAACCCATATTTAAAAAAAAACTACATCAATATAAGAGTAGTACCTCCCTCAATTGTGCGGGAGTGACAATGCCACAAAGTGGCCGACAACTTCAGAAGGATCGGCAGTCGAACCACACCCCCCCCCCCCCCCCCGACCCCGAACAGAACAAACAAAAAGAAAACATTATCAGTCGGGTATGATAAGCTTCTTCCAAATCTCGAATGACCTATTCATCGTCAAAACCGATATCAATCAACTGTTGAGTTTCCATCTCTTGCTTCCCATTTTTCCTTTCAAAACCAAAACAAGCTGTTGAGGAAACTGATCTTGCCTCTGCTTATTAACAGGCAAAGAATTAGCAAAAGTCAAAGCCTCAGCATCATCATTAAAAAAAACTGAGTTGATAATCCCCATAAAAAACTTTTAACACAGCAGGATAATGAAAAGCAAATTTATAACCCTTTTTCCACAAAACAGCTTTGGCCTAATTAAACTTTTTACGACATTTAATTACTGCCTGGCTCAAATCAGAATTAAAAAAAGACTTATTCTTAACAAGTAAAGGACCCTGGTTACGTCTTGCATTCTGTACTACAAGTCTCAGAATCAATTCTCTATCCTGGTAACGCAAACATCGAATCAGGATTGATCGTGGCGCTTGACCCGGAAGTGGTTTCCTCCTTATTGCTCGATGAGCTCTATCTAGTTCCAAACCATTCGGAAAGTAAGCAGTTCCCAAAGCTTCAGGAATCCACTTCTGAAAAAATTGAACTGGATCCAAGCCTTCAAAATCTTCTGGAAGACCAACAATTTTGACGTTATTCCTCCAACTCTGATTTTCCAAAACATCAATCTTCTTCAACAAGTCACTTTTCTGAATCTCCCAAACAGTAAATGAATCCTCCATCTTTTTAAAAAAATACTTTAAGATTTTAAGATTACATAAAACAATACATTAAAATAATAACTAAATAAACTAAACTAAAGCAATATCCACCCATCCCACCCTCCCTCCCACCCTCAGCACGCCCCACAAGAGGAGCAAAAAAAAGCATATCAACCTGCTACAAACATAGACTATATCATATCTTAAGATATTTCTAAACCCATACATTCCAAATAAGGTGACCACATTTGAAGAAAAAAAAGAATAATTATCATGCAAATTATGTTATTTTTTCCATCTCAATCCATTATGCCAACAATTAATATTTACTTTTAAATCATCTTTCCAAATAATCGCAATACACTTCCGTGTTACTGCTAATGCTAGCCGAACAAAAGCTATCTGAAACTTATCCAACCCCAAACCAGTCAGTGAAACAATATAGCCCAGCAAAAAAATTTCTGGATCTAATTGTAATTTAATTGTAAATAACTTTTCAAAAAATACTCTTATTTTTTCCCAAAATGGTTGGACTTTATCACAAAGCCAAACTGCATGTAAAAATGTTCCAGTATGTAATCCACATCTAAAACATAAATCTGAATTACTAAATCCATATTTTTTCAGTTTCTCAGGGATCAAATACCACTGATATAAAAAGTTATAATTAACCAAATTATATCTTACATTAAGTAATTTAGTCACCCCATCTTGACACATAACTTCCCAGTCCTCTTGAGGTATGTCATAAGATAAATCGCCTTCCCATTTATTTCTAGATTTATTTAAATTTGGTTTATCCATACTATCTTGCAACAAAGCATACATATCAGAAATAAAACCCTTTTTTAACGTATGCAAAATCAGAAACTTGAATTTCGTTAGTTCAGGTAATTTCATTTCTCTTCCATAATTATCCCTTACCAAAGCTCAAACTTAATAATATACAAATAAAGAATTAGCTGATATTCCAAATTTTTCCCGAAGTCGATTTAAAAGAAAGAAATTGTCCTTCAAAACAATCTTCCATCACTTTTATACTTTCAGATTCCCATGCCTTTAAATGCCTATTATTCATTGAAAAAGGAATAACCCTATAATGGAGCTTACCCTTTGTACCTAAAGCAAAATTCCTTTTAGTCCAAATCCCTAATAAATGTTATAAAACAGGCATGTTATATCCCTGTAATAAACAAGAGTCCAACTTAAATATAAACTAATGGGCCTGAGACTCAGAAATATAAGCTAATTCCACTTTAGCCCTACTAGGAGCTTGCATAATATCCAACATCCTATTAATAATTTTTTGTTGTGCGGCTTCATAATAATTTTGAAATGGGGTAATTGAAGTCCTCCTAAAGCATATTTTCATGTCAATTTCTGTAATGCTACTCTCGCCAACTTCTCCTTCCATAAAAACTTCAGTATTACCATATTCAAATCTTGAAAAAATACTTTTGGAAGTAATTGGAAAAGATATTGAATTTGTGGGAAAATACTCATTTTAATACAATTTACCTGACCTATTAATGTTAATGGAAGATCTTTCCCTTTAATCAAATCCATCTTAATCTTTCTCAATAATGGTACCAAATTTATATAACGAATGATAATTCGCATCAACCATTACTCCTAAATATTTAATTTTATCGGACCATCGTAATTTTGTAATCTGTTTACACCTGCTATAATCTCCATCTGAAATTGGCAATATTTCACTTTCATCCCAATTTACTTTATACCCAGATAAAGCACCATATTGCTCCAAACATTCTTGTAAATATTTTAAAGATTGTTCTGGGTCTGTTAAATATATCAATACAGAATCAGAAAACAGATTAATCTTATATTCATCATCTGCAATTCTTATCCCTTTAATATTATCATTTTGTGTGATTGCTTGAGCTAACGGTTCTATGACCAATGCAAATAAGGCTGGTGACAATGGGCAACCTTGACGTGTAGATTGTGTTAACTTGAATGACAAAGAAGTTTGGACATTCGTCATCACCCTAACAACTGGATTTTTATAATTATGCCTTAGCCCAACCAGAACAAAAAATGGTCCAAACTTAAATTTTTCTCACACTTTAAATAAAAAAATCCACTCAACTCATTCAAATGCTTTTTCCACATCGTGTGACCACCATTGATAGGTTGGGTTGCTGACTTGATGCACTGATCAACGTAATTCTAAGAATATTATCAGAAGCGTACCTATTCTTTATGAAACTTGCCTGATCTCCATAGACTAATTGAGGTAAATATTTGGCAAGTCTATTCACCAGTATTTTAGCTATTACCTTATAGTCTACATTTAATGTAGAAATTGGCTGATATGAGGCCACGGATCTCTGTCCTTCTTTGGTATTACTGTAATTATCGCACTTGAACAAGATTCTGGTAATGATTGTTCATCCGTTATTTGTTGAGGTATATCCAAGAATATAGGAGACAGATCTTTATAAAACACCTTATAAAACTCAACAGTAAATCTATCTTCTCCTGGAGACTTACCATTTGGCATCGTATAGCTTGCTTAATCTCAAAATCTGTAAATGGAGATTCCAATTCTTTCACATCATCTTCTCCTAACACTGGCAGATCTAAAGCCGATTTTTAAAAAAAGAAAGATTCAATAGAACCATTATCTCGAACCCCCTCAGAAGTATATAATTTCTGATAAAATGAACAAAATTGATCATTAATTTCCTGAGGTTTATAGGTAACTATTGGATTCTTTTTCACAGCATTAATAGTTCTCGAAGCCTGTTCTGTTTTCATTTGCCAAGCTAATACTTTATGAGCTCTGTCACCTAATTCATAATAATGCTGTTTAGATCTTTGGATTAGATGCTCATATTGGTAAGTTTGCAGTGTATTATAATGTAATTTCAACTTAGTTAATGCTGCCTTTTTATCTTTAGTACAATTTTTCTGAAACTCTTTTTCTAGCTCAGTTATCTGTTTCTCCAATGTCAAACTTTCTGCCAAATACTACTTTTTTTTTCTTTTGCTGAATAACTAATAATTTGGCCCCGTAAATATGCTTTCAAATCATCCCATAAAATGAAATGACTCCGTACTGAATTTGTATTTATATTCAAAAAAGAAGCAATTTTCTCCTTAACAAAACTAACATACTCAGGCTTCTTCAATAGCATTACATTAAATCTCCAATGATAAGTTGATTGCATAACTTCAGATCCAGCACACAATATAAATAACATGGAGTGATCCTACTCTTATATTCAGCCTGAACAATTCGAGCTTGAAGGTGAGTAGACACCAAAAACTAATCTATTCTAGAAAATGAATCGTATCTAGATGAATAAAATGAAAAATCTTTTTCTGTTGGATTTAATCTTCTCCAAATCTGAACTAAATTCAGATCTTTGATCAAAGACGCCATTTGCACAGCCATCTTCGATTTCTTTATCCAATAGCGGATCTAAAACACAATTAAATCTCCTCCAATTAGAATGTTTTCCTTAGCCTGATTTAATGTCAGAAAAGCTTCAGATACAAATAGTTCATCATCTACATTAGGCGCATAAACATTCAGCAGTGTCCATGATTCTACAAAAATCTTACAATTCACCATTAAAACTCGGCCAGCTTTTTCAGAAAATGATTCCAGTTCAAACGATATTTTCTTATGAACCAAAATCGCCACTCCTCACACCTGAGCATTAGAAGAAGAAGCATTTACATGTCTTACCCAACCTCCCTTCAATTTTAAATGTTCTTTTTCAGTTAAATGTGTTTCTTGCAAAAAAGCAATGTCAACCTTCATCTTTTTAATATAAGCCAACACGCTTGTTAAATCCCTGTACATTAAAAGTCACAAAATTCAAAGTAGACATTTTGTACTAAAAAAATTTCTATTATTTTCACAATTCACATGTATTTTGTAAGAAAAAGAGCTCCCTTTGCTCAAATAATAAAAAAACTTCTCTAAAGTAAAATGCAAAAAAAAAACTCTACAATATAAAAAACACACACACAAAAAAAATCTTCCCCAAAACTACACCAATGTAGTAATTCCCCAATTAACTGGGTGTGGTTATAAAAAACCCACTAGTGGCAAATGTCTTTGGAAAGTTTGAGTCATATCCACCCCCCGTCGAACTTTTCAACAATTATCCAACTCAATCATATTCCCAATGATTCCAGTTCCAAAAATTGTTCCAGATCTTCAATATCAATCAGACTCTTGACATTTCGTCCTTCTTTCCATTCCCACTCCCCTTATCACACATCCTCCTCTTAGGTGACAGTGGTCGACCTGCACATCTGGTAAAGAATTAGAAAAAATTAATGCATCATGATCATTTTCAAAAAACTGAGATTGAAAGTTCCCATAGAAAACTTTCTACGCGACGGGGTACTGAAAAGTGACCTTTACCCCTTTCTCCATAACACCTCTTACGCCTCTTAATAATCTCCTGACTCAAATCAGCATTAAAAAAAACTCTATTGCCTTGAACCATCATTGGAGTTTGGTTTCGTAGAGCCTTCTGAACAACTCTTAAAAATCATCTCTCTATCCTATACCTCAGACAATGAAGTAAAACCGCTCGAGGTGGTTAGCCCGGATAAGGTTTCTTCCTCAACTTCAATATCCTCCGGAAGTCCTACTATTTTCACGTTATTCCGTCAACCTTGATTTTCCAAAGAATCAATCTTCTTCAGCAATTCTCTCTTCTGAATCTCCCATCCTACAAAAGAACCTTCAATTTTTTCTATGATTTCCACTTGATCTCTACAATCATGAAATGCCCCTTCAATCTTTTTGAAATGATCTTGTACTGTATCCACCACTTTCAGACATCTATTAACATCAGCTGTAACAACAGTCATATCTTTCTTTACAGATGACACTTCTTCACAAATACTATTCATTTTAGCTTTCATATCCATAAATCCTTGATTCATTTGTAAAGACATCTGAAATGACATATTGTCCATTTGATGAGCATTCCCTTCCAAAATTGTAAAAACTGCTTCAAAGCCAGGTTCCCCCATTCCGCCTTGAGGCCTACCTTCTTTAACTGCCATGTCTGAAACAAGTTCTTCCTGTCTCCATTCTCCCTCCTCCTCTTCACCTGCGCTTGTCGTTGGCCAGGCCGCTCGGCTGCGGGTCTGGACCTCCACTGATGTAGGGCTGTTCCTCAGCCTGTTGTCGGCTGGGTCTCCCCACAGCCCAGACCCTATCCAACAAGTTGCGAACTTGTGACGCACCGTGCATGCCTGGCTGTGCCACCAATCGCGCAGGAGTGTCTTCAGACGAGCCTCAGCGCATTTCCGGGCCGCCGGCACCGTTGTGGGGTTGAGTGGTGTCATCGGAAAACACCGCTCGGCTGTCTCATCCGCGCGCGTATTAGAATCAGCTGAGCAGGCGGGAATACTGGTACCATCTTGCGACCACAAGGTATGCGCTGGTGTCATACTAATCCGACCTGGAGTTCGTTGTGTCTTGGGAACTGGATCTGACAACTCTGTGGTTTCAGCTGGTGAGTAGACCTCAATTCTTCAGCACTCTTGTAAGGTAGTTTCTTCTGTAATTGAGCTTTTGGTTTCTTCACATTAGTAGTCATTTTCTTCCTTCAATCTTCAGACACCTTTATAGACTCTTTTCAAATCTTTCCAAATTTTAAAATTCGGGCATTAATTAGTCTAACTGGGGAAAGGTGGAATTACACGTCTTCTTCCTACGCCATGACGCCCCCCCCATGAATCCTCCATCTTTTCTTTTTACTGATCCCCATCATCTTTACAATCAAGAAATGCATCTTCAATCTTCTTAAATTTATCTTGAACCTTATCCACTGCTTTCAGTTACATCCATTTTAATAGAAGACATTTCACCCTTCATTTCAGCCAATACCTCCTTCACAACTAAAATCCCTTGGCTCACTTGCATAGCCAAATTCTCTACTTGCTTAGATAAATCAGACAAAGCAGAATCTGAATGAGAAGGGTCAGACTTTAGCTTGAAAGTCTGCCTCAACAAAGGTCTACCCTTAAACATGCTGATTTCCTTCTCTTCCTCTTCCGTTCCAGCGATGTCTTCTTCCTCCATCAAAATGGGAGTCAGCATGACCCCCCCCCCCCTCTCCACCCCGCTAGCCCAAAGTCACTGGATTGAGGGAGGGTCGGGTCCCCCGCAGCTTGGGCTGTTTCAAACGGCATGTGCAGTTGTTCCTCTTGCTTTGGAGGAAATCGATGTCAGTCGCCGTCGCCATCTTGCGCAGCAGTACGCGAGGTTGGTGCCAGCTGGTGTGCACCCTACCCATAGATGAACGCTGTGGTCGGGGCTGCGTTGAAGTTAATTCCGGAGGCTCCACGTGCATGGTAGGCCGAGTTTCTTCTCATAGTTGCTGGCTGTTTAATGGCTGGTTTCTTAACTGTTTGGGCTTTAGTCTTCCTCATGACTGTTTGTAAGGTACTTCAGCAATATAATTAACAGTGTAAAAAAAAAAAAATTTTGGAAAAACTTTTAATTTTGCAAGGCGGGGGATGTCTTCCCGTGTCTTCTCGCTACGCCGTCATGCCACGCCCCCACAAATTAAGATTCTGATCATTGGCAGAATGACCGTTGGACTTTTTCAGGGTGATGTGGCGGAGACGTGGACCGGCCCACAAAATGGCCGACAAATGCGGAAACCACACGAACCTGGGGGTGACACCAGCTGTCGTCCCAGGTGATCTCCCACATGGCAGGAAAGAACTCTGGGAATGTTGGCCAATCCCAGGCTGGCTTTCTGATGGCATGGGGCCCTGACGTCAGGGCTGGGGCTCCTATAAGTGCAAAGGCCAGAGCAGTAAACCAGGCTTTGGATGTGCGTTCGTTCTTCTCTGCACTCGCATGGCACGCTCGCTACATTGGTGACCCTGTAGTTGAACCCGAAATGCAGATCAAGCTGAGCCAGTGACCATCCATCCATGTGGTCTCATTCTGGCTCCCAACATTTTGGGTGGTTCGAGCAGGCTGAGGCTCAGTTCCAATTTCAACACGTTTGTGTCCGCTTATTTGGCAGTTGTCACTACATGCCGAGGTTCTACCTGTCTCAGGTGTTGCGAAGGATGGGGCTGACCCCATTGTCGCGCAATGTTCTAGTCAGCTGGACTTTTCCGTGCCATTTTTCCTTCCTGGGAAAGTTTTTCCAGACAAATGCCTTTGACCACAAGGCCATCAGGCAGTGGTCAGCACGAATTGTCCTGCAAACATTTGAGAGACGAGGACACAATGTGGGGGGGGGGGGGGGTGGGGGTTCACGGAGTAGACTGTCTAGGTCATCTGCTGGAGTTCCTCATCGCCAGTGCTCACAAGCACCAGGAGTTGGCCTGACTGTTGGTGAGAGGAGCCCTCCCAGTCCTATTCTTACTGTACAACTGGAACATTGCCCACAATGCATATTATCCCTGAGATGATTGTGGTGGTGGAGACAGTCGCCCACCTCTCCACAAAATGCAGATTCGCCAAGAGTGTATGGAGAAGGATGCAGGGTCCTTGTCACGGTTCATCACCCAGCAGCAGCTTGACAGAGGACTCTCTGATTTACCGGATCTTACCGGAATGTGCATAGTGTCAGACATCCAAAACTACTTATCAACTCAGAGAAAGATTCACTTTGGGCTTCCTGAAACCTGTTGGTCTTTCAGCACACTGAGATGTTGGTGTGGGAATGCTGCTGAATGGCACATTCCAGGCTGCAGGAGTACTTGCAAAGGAACCACAGTTTATTGTCCTTTCATTACCAGACATTGACATGCTGAGACTGAGGAGGGAGAGACCTCAAGGTGCCATAGTGGTGGTAATAATGTAAATAGAAATGAATGTGCAATGATGGAAATGTATGGATACAAAACTTAAGAGTGGGAAGTGACTTTGAATGGTTTTCCTTTTGTAAATATTTTACTATAAATAAAGTCTATTTTTGGAAAATAAAAATGATGGACCTCCAATGATACTGCTACCTTTGTATATTAGTTATGATTTCAACAAATGTATACGAACTCCATTCATCTGTTTCGATAAAAATCTCCTTGATGCTGTTTATACAAAAATGCTGGAAACTCAGCAAATCATTCAGCGTTCTTTATGTAACAAAGATAAATATTTTAAAAAATAACACCATTTCGAGCTGAGCCCTTCATCAAGGTATGATCAAAAAGTAGGCAGGTGCCTGAATAAAATGGTGGAGGGAGGAACAAAGGACTACATTGATGCTATCTGTATTCATTTGGGTTGAAGATCATTGAATTTGTAACGGATTTGTGTTAATCTTTAGTAATAAAATATATATTTCTTTTTAAGGTTGTTTGTGAGCTGAATCACCTACAGGTCACATTACATTTACAGAAACTTAGAAATGAGTTCATTTTCAGAGTTGATGCGCCTGGAAAAACCATAAAGCTGAAGTAATTTCGTAATTGAAAACTCAAGTACAATGTGTGGTCCTAAAAAGCATTTTTGTTTACATTCAGCATTATGTTGGCATCTGTTTTAAAACTCAAGTACCATTGGAATGACCTGTGTAGACTTTATGGAGTCACATAACCACTTAAACAGAGATGAGGTCAGAAGTTTGTGGATGTGAAGTGACAAGTGTGTTTTGGACGGAAATGAAATAGTAGTGATGTCAGGTCACATGATTTCTGAGAAACAAACAAAGAGAGACATTTTGAAACTAGTTGGAAGAAATTGATCCTCCTGTGAAAGACTCAGGGGTAAAACAGTAATCTCTGGAGAGAGAAGGAGATGCTGTTCTATATTGTATTATTCTTGTCATAGCCGATGCACAAAATCAGTGGCCATAAAGAAGAGTCACTTCACTGTCTCTTTGAATAAGGAGGATGTTGGGTATAAGCCTGGCCTCTGCTGGACATCATGACGCCCTCTTGATGTCACCCTTCCACATATATATATAACCCTGTGTGTCAGTAGCCATGTTAATCTAATAGAAGTAAAGGATGAAAGAGCATCACGACTCGGTCTTAATTATGTGAGTGCACACACAACAGTGGCGACGAGGAATGACACGAACCCTACACATACTCCATGCACCAACCATGAGAAGGAAAACAACAGAAGAAAGGTAGAAAACACTACCTAACAACCTCAACAAATTTCTGTCAAAAGATCACGTGCCAAGATGGCAGAGAGAAAGTTGGGATAACTACGTAGAATGGTTTAACTACTACTGTGTAGCCCACAATATTGTGGAAGATCCAGTAAACTGCAAACGTGCTTGCTTCCTCAGTATAATGGGCAGCAAAACATTCGACCTCCTTAAGATCTTGCACTTCCTGGAGGATCAGGGATGAAGACATACTACGAATTATGCACAGCTCTAAGGAACCATTTAAGCCACAAACCATCAGTTATGGCAGAAAGGCAATGATTCATTAAAGGGGACCAGGACCAGGAGAAACATTAAGTGAATACCTGGCGTCGTTATGCAAGCTGGCGGAACACTGTCATTTCAAGCAATTTCTAAATCAGGCACCATGAGACAGATTAGTGATGGGGCTGGCAAATTGCCAAGCAAGACAAAATTATTAGGAATGGATCAAGATGTTATGTTACAGATTGCATACAGAACTGCCTGCATCTCTGAAATGGCAGATAAAAACTTGGATGTGGGTCAACCAGACCTTCTGATTGGAGGTCTTCCTGGAACAATGCTTCTATTGTGAGAAATACAACCACCAATCAGAAAATTGTTTCTTCAAAAATTCTAAATGCAACCATTGCAAAGCAGAAGGACATATCAAAGCTAAATGTCTGCTTTTAAAGTGCAGGTGGCCTGCAAATAAACAGGCAGCTAAAGTCAAAACAACTGCAGAGAGAGAGAGAGAGAGAGAGAGGCAACCTAGCAACGATGATGATAACAGCCCAATGGCTGACCTTCAAGCTCCCGAAATTTCAGCGCTGGACTAGGACACGGTGGCGAGGGTGGACGACATCATTTAACGGCCACCGGCAGTGGGCAAGTATACCGCCCTCAAAAATCTACTCCTGGGGAAGTTTTGCCTCACTCCCCAGCAGTGTGCTTCCATGCTCTTACACCTGGATTGGTTGGGGCATCACAGCCCCTCAGCTCTCATGGATGAAATGCTGACCCTGGCAGAGGATCATGATCCAATTTTTCATCTTCTGCCAGATATTCCTTGAACAGATGCCAGAAGATATCTGGCTCCATCTGTCCGAAGAGGACTTTTCTGACCCCCGCAAAGCTACAACCCAGGCAGACGCCCTCTGGCACACAAAACAGGAGAACAAGGCAGCCAAGTCTCCAAGCCAGGGCCCCACAGTCCGCAGGATACCCCCAAGCACAAGCCGGAGGAAACCCAGTCAACGTGCTTTTATCACCAGTGCTGGGGAGTGAAAGCCTGTAAGTGCCGCCAGCTTGTGACTTCCAGGGAAACGGCCAGGCCAACCGCTGTTGATGGCTGCCACGGTTTGCCATGTGAACAGCCTCCTTTACATCACTGACAAGTCCACGGGCCGCCGGTTTCTGGTGGACACAGCTGAGGGCACTCCCCCCCTCCACAGCGCTGGAAACTCGCACCCAGGCTGCCAATGGTTCTGCAATCAAGACCTATGGCACTTGTAGGGCACAGAATGAAAAGTACATGGAGATTCGTCCTGGCTTTGGTGCGCACTGCGCTGTTAGGGGTTGACTTCCTAAGGGCTCACGGTCTGCTGGTGGGCATGAGGGACTCAACGCCCGCACCTTTCGCTCTGTGCACTTGGGCATGGCGGACGACGACGGACCCAAAATCGCCACAGTAGCCACCACCACAGACGAGTTCACTGAGATCCTCAACGAGTTCCCTGCCATCCTGGAGCCATGCTTCGATGTCGCCTCCCCCCCGCCATGCAGTTTTCCATCACATCTCCACGAAAGGCCCCCCGCTGCATGCCAGAGCTAGGTGGCTGCCACCGGAGAAGCTAAAACCGGCAAAGGAGGAATTCTCCAGGCTCCAGAGCAGGGCATTGTTCGGCGGTTGGACAGCGCTTGGGCAGCACCACTGCATATGGTCCCGAAATCATCAGGGGGTTGGAGGCCCTACGGAGAGTACAGACGGCTACACGACACCATGACTCCAGACAGATACCCGGTACCCCATATCCAGGACTTCGCGGCCAACCTCCACGCCGCGCAGTTCTGTTCAAAAGTCGATCTGGTGCGCGGATACCACCAGATCCCGGTACACCCCGATGATGTTGGAAAGACCGCCATTATCACCCCTTTCGGCTTATTTGAATTCCTCTGGATGTTGCTCGGGTTGAAGAACGTGACCCAGACGTTCCAGTGCCTCATGGACAAAGTGGGTAGGTATTTGGACTTTGTCTTTATCTACCCAGATGGCATCATGGTAGCCAGCCGCAGCCATGAAGAGCACAAGGCCCATCTCCGTACCCTGTTCGCCCGGCTGGCAGAATTCGGCCTCAAGGTCAACAAGGCCAAATGCCAGTTTGGGAAACAGACATTGCAGTTCCTGGGGCACACCATCTCAGCGTCTAGGGCAGCTCCAGCACCGGAGAAAGTGGCAGCCGTCCAGTTTTTATCCCAAACCCTCCTCCCGCAAGGGCCTGCAGGAATTTGTGCGAATGGTAAATTTTTACCAGAGGTTCATCCTCAACGCCGCCTGCATCATACACCCTCTTTTCACGCTAATCGCGATGAAAGAGAAGACCCTGGCCTGGTTGGAGGAGGCGGACGAGGCCTTCACTGCAACGAAACAGGCCCTCGCAGAGGTGACTTCGTTGGTAACTGCTCTCCCGGAACCACACACAGAAGTATCGGTCGACGCTTCGTGGTCGGGGGAGTACTGGAACAATGGCTGGATGGGCAGTGGTGCCGCTGGCCTTTTTCAGTAAGCAGTTGCGGCCGCCGGAGCTTAAATACAGTACGTTCGACCGGCAGCTCCTGGCTCTGTACCTGGCCGTCAGCCACTTCTGATACTTCTTGGAGGGCAGAACTTTCACTGTTTTTAACCGATCACAAGCCCCTCACTCAAGCACTGGCTATGGCTAAGGACCCATGGTCAGCCAGGCAACAGCGCCACCTGTCCTACGTGTCCAAATTCTTGACAGACATCCGGCACAGGGCAGGCAAGGACAATGTAGTCGTGGATGCACTCTCCCGCCTGGCCATCAGGACGCGAGCTCCCAGCCTTGACAAAGTGCAACTAGCGCAGGCCCAGCAGCATGACGCTGAAACTCAAGCTCTCCAGACTGCCATCTCAGGTCTCCAGCTTGAGGATATCCAGCTTCCTGACTCTGCCCAGCTGCTGTTCTGCGGCACCTCCACTGGCTCACCGGACAAGGGTCATCTGTTCTATCCACGATCTTGCCCACCCCTCAGTAAAAACTACTGTGCGTATGGTGGCGCAGCAATTTGTCTGGCATGTCCTCAAGAAGGAAGTGGCAGCACTAACCCGCAACTGCATAGGTGCCAGACGTCTAAAGTCCACAGGCACACGCAGGCCCCTGTTCAACATTTCGACTCGGCAATGCGGAGGTTCCAGCATATCGATGTGGATGTTGTGGGCCCCTTGCAGGTGTCCATGGAGTTGCGGTACCTGTTTACCATAGTGGACAGAGCAACCAGGTGGCCGGAAGCCATCCCGGTCTGTGATTTCTTTCAGCTCCTGCAAGTGCCACAATAGAATGGATCCTTGGCACCAGAGATAATAACATTGGCAGGAGAGAGAAGCCATTGTTGGTTATTCACTGCTTTGAATGTGGTCTTTGATGTATTTGGGCAACGGAAAGATATTGAAGAAAAAAGGTTTCAAACATGTTGAGCAGGACTGGGAAGAGTTGTTTACCAGATATAGTGCCATTAATAACTTTGAGAGGTGTTTTGATACTATGGCAGGGCTAGAAATCATTCTGGAAAGATTCTAACAGGTGATCTGGAAAAGTGAAAATCATGATTTTGGTTGTCAGAAGACAAACATGAGGAATGATTATTCAGACACTAGCAGTTTTATCTTGCAGTTTTAGTCAATGTTTTTTTTTCCCCACAGTGGAAAGGACATTTTTTTGTGACACGAGAAATTAAAGGTAAGTAGAGGTGTGATAAGATCACTTTTTTAAAAATCTCCAAAATCTTTTGGGCATATGATGGTAAAAGACCAAGTCTAATGTCTTTGAATGTGTAGTTTGACTTTGTAATCATTCCATGCTTGTTTTCTATTTTGTCCTTTTAGTCTTGGTTAGATCACAGCTCATTTATTTGCATGGTTGTATATGTACTGAAGAGGGGCAGAGAGGGGTGTTGAAGAATAAATTGTAGGTGTCAAATGACCAGCGGTGATGGTATATTAAGCAGTGAAAAAGCTTACCGTATTTGACGGGATATAAGACCCACTGTCATATAAGGACCCCCACCCCACCCCCATTTCAGTAGGGAATAACAAGAATTTTTTTAGTGTATTTACAGGTAAGCATTTAAAACTTGGACAAAACATGCAACTAGGATGACAGGAAATTTTTTTTTAATAATACTGCTGTAATTTACAAGAGAAAACCAAAGCACCTTAGCAGTAGCAGAAAACATTTTGTAAAAACAAACTGTACAGTCTGTCCCCACACTGATCCCGCTGTTCTGCTGTCTCCCAGCAGTCTGCTATTGGTCCCTGCCCTGGTCCCTCTGCCCCACTCTCTCCTGGGGTAGGGAGAGAGGAGAGGGAGCGGGGTGGTGGGACCAGTGAGGAGACCGAAAGTGGACTGCCGGGAGATCCATCAGCATTACTCACCATTATCACCCTGATTTCAGCTTTGGATACAAGACCCAGGGGATATTTTTGAGCCATTTTTTGGGGAAAAAAGTGGGTCTTGTATGCCGTCAAATACTGAAATCTTTGGAAAGTTTTCTTGAGGATTTTCCATGCTGTGGCAAAATGTAACTTTTAAGTTTTGGTACAGTACTTTGTTTTGTTTTTGAATTAAGTTTTTCTGTTGATGGATATGGATCTGTGATGAGATCAGTTTGTCAGTCTATTGAGTTTGTCATGAAGTTGATTTGTGTGTGTTCTTGCTCTTTGCTTGAGCGATCAAGTTTCTTTAATAGTCTGCTGGCTAGGTGGTGATTACTTCATGTTTTTGCTGTATAGAGTTTCTGGAGTTAGGGCCATTGACATTATGCCAAAGTGTAATGCTTCATGAGGGTTCATCTGATGCAGTTTTTTCTGGAGGAGGACTGGGCAAATAAAATGATAAACACTTGAACCTTTGAATATCTGTTGGGCATACTGTAATAGGTGTTGCTTTTTTTAAAATTTGCTGAACAGGCTTCATGGTATATGGATTTCTAAAAGCTTATAAATTGAGCTAACACATATGAAGTGAACACAAATCCTAAACTTAAGTTACAATTGAGATATTTGGCATGCAGCTTCATTATGTATTGTGAGAATTAATTAGATTTTAAGTACAGTTCCCTCATTGAGAAATAGTTGTGCATTAGTAGCCATCTTTTTTTCTTACATCTCTCTTGCCACGTCGACTCTGGCCAAAAACACACAGGTGATGTGTACTTCGGTCCCTATTTATAATAAGCAGCTGTGAGAAGTTTGGGAGTAGCAAGTCTGACTTCTATTTTATTGAGGGCTTTCCAACACCTTAATTCTGGTAAGAAAGTAACCTTTGCTATGAGCCTTTAGATACAGTTTCTAGATCTTAATTCCTTTTGGAATGAGCCTGGACTCTGAAGTATACATTTATGGTGAATTGCTTCCTTTAGAGTAGACTAAGTACTTATTAACAGGAGAGGGTTATTTTAAAAGTTGTTGGGTCTGCAGTGACAACCTGGAGAAAGGAGAAACTTGAAATTGACATTTTTACATGTCATTGATTTAGGACTTTACAATTGAGTAGAATGGGATATTTAATTTGTCAAAACTTCACATTCTAAGATTGAATATTTGCTATCCAGTGTTTAAAAATACAATGCATTACCCTAAGTAGACCAGAAAGACCATAGGTTCGAGCCCCAAGTTCATTCAAAATCTCAGCCATTTTGTTCTTTGGTCTCCAGTTAGGAAGAGGTTTCAGAAGAGAAAAGCAAGGGAGCTGATACACAAAAGATCATGCAGTATCTATAAGAAGTAAAGGGTAACCACATTTTTTCCCTGAGGCCTTCGTCAAAGTATGATGAAAAAGGCACATGCCTGAATAAAAAGGTGGGATGAGAGAAATGGAAGGAAGGGCAAGGCGAGGAAATATAGACCAGGAGATAAGAGGTCATAGACATGAATATAGGTGGGCGGGTAAAAGAGAAAAAAAGCTGAGGTGAAAGGGGAATTGGGTAGCTCTCTTTACGAAGAGGGAATGGAAGAGGGTGGGGAGCTGGAGGAGAGAGAGAGAGAGACTCGGGGGAGGGGTTTAACGGAAATTAAAGAAGTTGATGTTAATACCATCTGTTTGGAGAGTGCCCAAATGGGATATTGTGTTCTGTGGCCACTGGAATCGCAGTGGACACGATGAAATAACCACACAAGGTGTTTCGAGAGTGAATCAAATGGATTTACTCTTCATCACCTGCGCAACCTTTTAAAAGCCAGAATCACACCCTCGACACGCACTGATGTCATCACACACTGACATCACATGACCGATTTAATGCCTTCTGGGAGTTGTAGTACTGTCATAGCACCACTACACAACCCCCGCCCCCCACCCCCACCCCCAAACAGGCAGAAAGGTTTGTCTAACTTTAAGGTTGTCAACTGCTGCAGTGGGGAAAACTTGTTTAAGCCTGTCAATAATGAAAGACCGTGGCTTCCCTCCAATGTCCAAAATAGAGGTCAACCTAGTTTGTCTGAGTATATCCTATGAGGTCCTTCATAGAGCATCTGTAAAGGTTGACCAAATGTTCCCCTAAGGATGAAGACATATTTGCAGTTTACTAAAAAGATAACGGTATCCTCTTGAAACAGGAAGTGGACCAATGATGTCCATGTGGAATGAGTAAAATGTCGAGTAACTGCCGGGAAGGACTGCAGTGGTGCCTTAATAGCCGCTGAACTTTTGCTTTTTGGCAGAAAATGCAGGACCTCGCCATTTGTGTAACATCTTTTTTAAGACTATGCCTAACAAACCTGTTGGAAACCATACGTACGGTTGATCTAATCGATGGATGTAAGAGACCATGCACAGAGTCGAATACTCGACGTTTCCATGATGCTGGGACTACTGGGTGTGGGTGTGGTTGATATATAACAAAAGAGTAGTTTGCCATTAACTCCAAACTGAACATCTTTCATTTGCAGGTTTGTGATTGCAGTTCGATAAGCATTGTCATGGTCATGTTCTTGGGCATGGCCAAAGCTATGTGTAGTCAAATCCTTGAACTACAGATGAAACCTCGAGTGGAGCAGAGCAGGAAAGTGCATCAGCTACTACATTGTTTTTTCTGGAAATATGTAGTATTTTTGTGGAGAATTCTGAAATGAATGATAATTGTCGTCATTGTCGAGCTGACCAGGACTCTGCAACCTTGAAAAGTACAAATGATAAGGGCTTATGGTCAGTGTTACATAGTAAAATCTCTGCCCTCCGATAAATAACGGAAGTGTCAAATAGACAAGTAAATGGCCAAAAGCTCCTTATCAAAAGCACTGTATTTCTTCTCTGCTTCACGAAGATGGTGGCTGAAGAATACTAACAGTTTCTATTGCCCATTGACATATTGATGAAGTGCTCCTCCTATGGCCATAGTGGAAGTATCTGTAGAGAGGGCGGTAGCTGCATTTAAAACTGGGTAGTGGCATGTGTCAGCAATTTATCCCTCTTCAAGAAGGCATTGTTTTGCTCTTCAGTCCAATGGATGGTTCTGCCATTTCCTGACAGTAAATCGAAAAGAGGCTTCATGATGTGAGTGGCTTCTGGAAGAAACCAGCAATTTATTTAAAAAAAACCATTCCCAAGAATTCCTGCAGGCTTTGAACTATAGCAGGTCTTGAGTACTTGGTAATGGCCTCAACTTTGGATGGTAGCAGAGTTGCACCTTCCTGAGTAATCATATGCCCAAAGAAATCATTCATTTCTTGTCCAAAAATGCATTCACCCAGAGTGATGGTCAGTCCAAACTGTTGAAGACTATTAACAAGTGTACCAAGATGTTCCAAATGGTCTTCCTTAGTCCCACTGGCCACTAAAACGTCATAGAGGTAAATGAAGACATTGGTCATACCACTCCAAAAGCATCCATCACCCATTGAAATGATTGAGTAGCTGCTTGAATAACATATTGGGCCTTTCACTAGCTGCTAGGAACAGCATTTCATCCATTAGTTCTGAAGGGGTGTGGTCTCCCAACCCATTGAAATGTAGTAGTTTGGCTGCCCTACCCTATGGGACATACTATATACACATAATAAAAGTGCTTTTAAAGCGTCTTGCTTGCTGGTATGTGGTAGATCCCATAGGAAGTCACCGACCCTCTTAGTGCTGGCCTGGTCCAGATGGTAATAACGAGTGGTGTCCATTTCAATTTTGTGAAAGTGAAATTGAGCTTCAGCCTGTTGGAGCCACAGTTTAGGCTCAGTTGTCCAGAAAGGTGGTAGCTTCACAGCAATGGCTGCACAGTCCATGTTTGTCCAAAAATACATTTTTGGACCTGTCAGGGTCACCAGTTGTGGTCGCTGGAATCTCAGTAAACACGACGAAATAACCACATAAGGAATTTCTAGAGTGAATCAAATGGATTCTTTTAAAAGCCATAATCATGTGCTCGACACATGCAGATGTCATCACGCACTGATGTCACATGGCTAGTTCGATGCCTCCTGGGAGTTGTAGTGCCGCCTACAGTTCCTCCAATTTGTGAATAGCCCTGGTTTGTCTGCACGAGGCTATTGATGGATAAGGGAATCCTGTCCTTGTGTCTCGGGGCAGAGCGAGCCATGGTAGATGTGAGGGAAATGTAGGAGATGCAGGTAAAAGTGCAGTTAATTGCAGTACAGGAGGAACCACTTTTGGTTTTGAAGAAGGAGGGCATCTCAGATGTTTTGGAATGGAAGATATCATCCAGGAGCAGATGCGACAGATGGAGAAATTGAGAGAAAGGAATAGAATCTTTACTGGAGACAGGGTATAGTCAAGGTAATATAGGAGTTGATAAGTTTGTAGAAAATATCTGTGTATGTCTCCTGGACATCCACCATATTATCCTTGTAAGCTTTCAGAGAGAAAATACATTTATTCTGCTGTTTGGTAATCAATCATCTCTCTATGTGCATATGTCAGTGGAAACAAAATGAGTGAACTTGAACAAAACTAAGGACAGAAGCATTCAGAGCAGGTCCCGATATCTGGAGTGTGCTTTGCTATGTAATAAATCATGGCTGATCTGATTGAAACTTCATCTTCAGATGCCTTCTTAAACCTAACCCTTGCTTATCAAAAATATATCTTGAGAATATTCTGAAATACTCTTTCCACCATCCTTTGAGGAAGACCAAAGACTCAAATCTCTGAGGTGAAAAAAATGTCATTGATGGTAATCCCTTTAAATGTTGACCTGGATTGAGATTCTTACAAAGCAGGAAACATCATCTGAAATCCACTGTCAAGACCTCTCAGTATCTTGTAGTATTGGTGAAGCAAGTAAGGGCACATTTATTACCAATTAATTCCTTGTTGCCCCGAGGTGAACATTTATACGCTGCCTTGAGTTACTATAATTCTAGTACTTTGCTGTTTCCATAATCTTTGGTAATGGAGTTGGAGGGTTGAATTCAGATGCCACAGTATTGTTTATTTCCAACTTGGGTTGACATTTGCCATTATCTCCTTTGTTGGATATTTGGATGTGGAGTACAATGTTAGTAAGTGTGAGGTTATCCACTTTGGCAAGAAAAATAAAAGAGCTGAATATTATTTAAAGGATGAAAAACTACAGCATGCTGTTGTGCAGAGGGACTTGGGAAGGCTTGTGCATGAATCACAAAAAGTTAGGTTGCAGGTGCAGCAGGTTATTAAGAAGGCAAATGGAATGTTGGCCTTCATCGCTAGAGGAATTGAATTCAGGAGAAGGAAGGTCATGTTTCAACTGTATAAGGTACTGGTGAGACCGCACCTGGAGTGCTGTGTCCAGTTCTGGTCTCCATATTTGAGGAAGGATATACTGGCTTTGGAGACGGTCCAGAGGAGGTTTACTAGGTTGATCCCTGGGATGATGGGGTTGACTTATGATGAAAGATTAAATCATCTAGGATTGTATTCGCTCGAGTTCAGAAGGATGAGAGGAGATCTTATAGGAACATATAGGATTATGAAGGGTAGGGATAGGATAGATGTAGGAAGGTTTTTTGAGCTGGCCGGGGAAACTAAAACGAGAGGACACAGTCTCAAGATTCGTGGGAGTAGATTTAGGACAGAGATGAGGAAAAATCGTTTTTCCCAGAGAGTAGTGAATGTTTGGAATTCTCTCACCAGGGAAGTGGTTGAGGCTGCCTCATTAAACATATTTAAAATTCGGTTAGATAAATTTTTACATGATAGAGGAATTAGGGGATATGGGGAGAAGGCAGGTAGGTGGAGTTGGGTCATAAATTAGATCAGCTATGATCGTATTGAATGGCGGAGCAGGCTCGATGGGCCATTTTTGGCCTACTCCTGTTCCTACTTCCTATGTTCCTAAAGGCTTCTAGAATTAATTTGTCTCATTCCTATGGTACATTTTTCAGACTGTGCACTGGATCATGCTGGTAGAGTGCATAGAGGAGACGGATTTTAAGTGCTATGGTAAATTGATGTAAAATGTCTTATTTGGGATAGTCTTCTGATTGCTGCTTCTTTGTAAGCGAATGGTTAGTTTAGTCTTTTTTTTCTTCTTTGGCTTGGCTTCGCGGATGAAGATTTATGTATCAGCTGCAGGCTCGTTGGTGACTGACAAGACCGATGTGGGACAGGCAGGCACGGTTGCAGCGGTTGCAAGGGAAAATTGGTTGGTTTGGGTTAGGTGTTGGGTTTTTCCTCCTTTGTCTTTTATCAGTGAGGTGGGCTCTGCGGTCTTCTTCAAAGGAGGTTGCTGCCTGCCGAACTGTGAGGTGCCAAGATGCACGGTTGGAGGCGATATAAGCCCACTGGCGGTGGTCAATGTGGCAGGCACCAAGAGATTTCTTTAAGCAGTCCTTGTACCTCTTCTTTGGTGCACCTCTGTCTCGGTGGCCAGTGGAGAGCTCGCCATATAACACGATCTTGGGAAGGCGATGGTCCTCCATACTGGAGACGTGACCCACCCAGTGCAGTTGGGTCTTCAGCAGCATGGATTCGATGCTTGCGAACTCTGCTGCCAGCTTGAGAACTTCGATGTTGGTGATGAAGTTATTCCAATGAATATTGAGGATGGAGCGGAGACAGCGCTGATGGAAGCGTTCTAGGAGCCGTAGGTGATGCCGGTAGAGGACCCATGATTCAGAGCCGAACAGGAGCGTGGGTATGACAAAGGCTCTATACACGCTGATCTTTGTGTGTTTCTTCAGGTGGTTGTTTTTCCAGACTGTTTTGTGTAGTCTTCCAAAGGCGCTATTTGCCTTGGCAAGTCTGTTGTCTATCTCTTTGTCGATCCTTGCATCAGATGAAATGGTGCAGCCGAGGTAGGTAAACTGGTTGACCGTTTTGAGTTCAGTGTGCCCGATGGAGATGTGGGGGGTCTGGTAGTCATGGTGGGGAGCTGGCTGATGGAGGACCTCATTTTTCTTCAGGCTGACTTCCAGGTCAAACATTTTGGCAGTTTCCGCAAAACAGGACATCATGCGCTGGAGAGCTGGCTCTGAATGGGCAACTAAAGCGGCATCGTCTGAAAAGCGTAGTTTACCTTCTGCAAAATCAACGTCAACAAAAACATCAGTCCACAGTTTATTTTTTAAGGCAGAATCCCTCTTTTTTAGTTTATTCCTCTCATTTTGGGCACATAGCTGTAGCATCTAAAATGGTGGTTTTCAAACTACCTCCCCCCCCCCCCCCCCCCGTCCCCGTCCCCAACACATATTCCACCTTAAGCAATCCTAATGCCATAAGTGCTCTGTGATTAGTAAAGGATTGCTTAAGGTGATATGTGAATGGGAAGGGAAGGTTGAGAATCACTGCACTAAACCTCATTGTTACTGAAATATTTTGCTTGAGAAAAATTGTCATTAGCCCATTTCTTTTGAACGTATGAAACCGTGCACCTAATGAGTCAATTAGGTACGATTAAAACAGTGGTTTTCAAACTTTTTCTTTCCATTCACATACCACCTTAAGCAATCCCTTACTAATCACAGAGCACTTATGGCATAGGGATTGCTTAAGGTGGAATCTGAGTTTAGGGGGCAGTTTGTAAACTACTGATTTAAAACAAATTGTTCAAAGAGTAACCTAGTTTATTTCAATTTGGTGAACACCAAGAGAGATTGAATGAAAAAAGTGCTTCAGTTGTCAGCTGAAATTGAATGGTAAAGTTATGTCTCAAGGAGTGTAAATAGTAGAATATGAATAAGCTACTGGATAAGAAGAGAAGTGAGGGGGTGAAGGGGGAGAAAAGATTCCGGGAAATGTGCAATATAGTATTCATTGTTGAGTCTTGACAGATATAATATGCCCAGTCAGAAGTTGAGGTGCTGTTCCTTGAGCATTGAGTTTTGTTGGAACAGAGACAGAAAGCTATGGGTGGGGTAAAAATTAAAGTGATAGATAACCCCTTTAATATATGACCAGTCCTTCTACTGCATCCAATGTTAGGATGGCCTGAGGGACTTTTCCTTCCTTGTACAGAGGCCTGTCCTTTGCTTGCCTGAACATTTGTGGATTCACTCCCAATTTCTCCATTTAGTTCTGATGATGACACTTCCTACACGATTGTTTCTAATACGCCTGCTATCTCGCCTTTTCCCTTCACCTTAAGCACACAGTTTTGAATCATGTCTTCTATTTCCAACAATTCAACGTTCACCCTTTGTCCTCGTATCTAGAACAAAAATTTTCTCTCTGTCCTCTCCATGTTCAACAGATCAATTTATGTAATTCCAAATGCCTTCAAATCTGATGCTGCAAACAGATGAATCTTCCATTCCCATCTCCTTTCTTAATTCCAAAGGGACTGTTCATTCTGCTATGCTCTTGACCATCATAACATAAACGCTTGTTTTCCTTCTCATGGTAAGTTCCCATGCAACTGCAAGAGATGCAGACCATTTTCTTTCTTCTGAATTTAGACAACTTTCTAGTGAAGCAGCAGATTGCCATTTTTTAGGCGTATTTATGGGTAAGCACTTAAAACTTAAACAAAACATGCAAGTAGAACAACAGGAAAAATCGTTTTAATAATAATAATACCGATGCCCCGCGCTCTCCTGGCGTTTCTCTGCCCGCTCTCTCCCGGGGAGCAGGGCGATGAGATCGGTGCAGGAACCGGCAGCAGGCCACCGGGAGAGTTTCCTGACAGCCTGCCACCAGCCCCACACTGATCCCACCTCCCTAATCCTAGCTGTTCCCAGGTGTCTCTCGTCACTTTGTGCTGTGAGCAAGCTGGTCTGTGGGTTTGTCCTCGGTTTGAACAGTCTGAAGCCCACTTGCCATTCTTGGTCCCCTCCATTTGATGAAACAGTCATAGAGGCCTTGCAGTAGTTGAGATCAACCAGCTGCATAATGTTAGCGTTGCTGTGGGCCGTTCATGGAGAGGGGTGTTGGCAATCACAAAGTGTGGCTGGGTCCAGCACTAACCCAGCAAAGTACCATTCCCGTACATCACTGATTTGCCACTAGGTCTGCCAGATTGAGCTGCAATTATACAACAAAGGTAAAAAGCAGAGTCGATCTGACTGACAGCGAGTAGTTCACTAGGGAATACCTGACTGGTAGGCTTTCAGCCCATTTTGGATGTCTATGCTTGCTCCCGTAAATGCAGAAGTCTGAAATGAGCTGTAGATGAAACGGCTGGAACTGAAGATGAAATGAGCTGGTGGTGAAATAGTGATGCATCCTCTACTATACTCAGTTTCGTTATGTGGATGAAGCACCGATGTGTTGCTGGGAGAGATGATTTAATTGATAAGTACATAATTTATGGTTTTGACAGGACAGATATGGTGGCTGTTGGTCTTTCAAAGTAGAGCTTGATCATTCATGAATAAGATAAAAAGTATATATTAAAGGGTACTGAATCTGGAACTCTCCAGAAGGGTGTGAATGCTCAGTTATTGAATGTATTCAAGACAGTCACTGACAGAGCTTCAGATATTAAGAGAAAGGAGATTAATGCTAGGGAGTGGCATTGTGATAAAAGAGCAACACCCACACTAATCCCACTATCCCCGCTCTTAGGTGTCCCCAGGTGTCCCTAGTCACCTAGTCCTGTGAGAAAGTTGGTCTGTGGGTTTGACCTCAGTTTGAACAGCCTGAAGTCCACTGCCCCGCTTCCACCTTGCCACCGACAGCCCGCCACCAGTCCCCAAGATTGATAGCGGTGATGTTAGTGAGCCACACAGTGACAATGATCAGTGCTGGCTTTATTCACCATTATCACCCTAATTTTAACCTTGGATACAAGACCCGAAAGATATTTTTGGGGAAAAAAAATGGGTCTGATATGCCGTCAAATATGGTATGTTATACGTGACACGAGATGCCGATGTTTTATATTACACATCCTGCCTCTTTTGCTACTGGAATGCCGGCTTGCTGTGTAAAATGACACACTGACCCGGCATTATGCTGATTCTGTTGGTTCAGTGTTAACAAGCAAAGCCAGCTCAATGATGGGTCTTCTTTACGGCAATATTGCAAGATTTCTGTGTAAAATACCCTTATGACTCTAAGCATATTGCTATAAATCACTCACACTTTTCTCCATTCCATTTCCACTTTGACTTCTTTGCCTTTGATTTTCTATATTTACAGTGATCAAGGTAAACTCCAGGAACATCATCTCATTTCCTGACTTGATACTTGCAAGCCTTTAGGATTCAACACCTAATTCATCAATTTTAGATTATTAATCTTTGCCATTTACATCCCTCAATTTGCTTTTACCTGTAGCGACAACTACGCTGCTACTGAAAGAACACACAACCAGACGGGTTGAGCTCAGTGAGCAGAACTGATTTATTGCAGGCTGCTGGGCTGGACTTATACTCCCAGCCTGGACCTGGCTGAGAACCGTGCTGGAGGGCGCTGACGTCACCCAGGCATCACGTGGTCCCCCAGCGCAGGCTTCTGAGGCCCTGTGCTGAGAAGAAAGGGAAACCCCTGACGGCACCATTTTGGCCTGCTGCCCCGCCGCGTGGATTACAAGTGGGGCCAATTTGCCTGCCTAGTGGTGTGCCGCCACATAGCCCCCCCCTCAGAACCGGCGCCAATGTCCTTTTTAGCTGTGCAACAATCACTGGTTCGATGGGGTTGAGGTGCACTGGCTTCAGCCTGTCCACAGTAAACAGTTCCCACCTGCCGCCAATGTCCAGCATGAACTTAGACCCTGAACGCTGGACAACCACGTTCGGCCCCTCATAAGATCTCTGGTGCCGTGGACGGGCCCCGCCGAATAAAAATATACTCTGCGGAAAGCAGCTCGCTGGGGACGTGAAATGGCCGTGTGCCGTGTCTGGGCAGCGGTGGGGGTGCAAGGGAGTCCAAGCAGGCCTGGAGGAGGGGAAGCAGCTCGTGCGGCAACTGATGGGGGTTGTGAGGCGCGTTGATGAACTCACCAGTAAGTGCCAGCGGTGCGCTGTAGACCAGCTCAGCTGATGACGCCTGGAGATCCTCCTTGGGCGTGGAATGGATCCCCAGGAGCACCCAAGGCAGTTCGTCCACCCAGTCGGGACCAGTGAGGCAGGCCATAAGTGCCGACTTAAGGTGGCGGTACAGACGCTTGACCAGCCCATTGGCCTGCGGGTGATAGGCCGTGGTGCGGTGTAGCTCGATCCCCAACCTGTTGGTGAGCTGTGCCTAGAGCGCAGAGGTGAACTGGCCACCCCAATCGCTGGTGAGGTGATTCGGAACGCCAAACCGGGAAACCCAACCGTGCAACAGCGCTCGGGAGCAGGAGTCCGTGGAGGCGTCCAGCATCGGGATCGCCTCGGGCCAACGAGTGGTGCAGTCCACCACCGTGAACAGGTAACGGTTACCCTGGGAAACGGGTAAGGGCCTGACTATGTCCACGAGAATGTGGCTGAACCATTCCTGGATGTGCTCGAACTCTGGCACGGGTGCCCTGGTGTGCCTGTGTACCTTGGACATCTGGCAATGGGTGCATGTTGTGGCCCAGCCCGCGATCTGCTTCCGCAGCCCATGCCAGATGAACCGCTCTGCCACCATCCGGACCGTGGACCTGATGGATGAGTGCGAAAGGTCATGGATATGATGGAAGACTCATCTGCACCACTACTGGGGAACCACTGGCTGCGGGGTGCCCATGGAGACATCGCACAGGACAGTGCTTCCGCCGCTTGGAGTCGGGAGGTCCCGGAACCACAGGCCCGTGATGCCAGTCCTGAAGGCTTGCGTCTCCTTGTCGGACTTCTGGTCCCGGGTGAGCTGGTCGAAGTCTAGGCCGGGTACCAGCCCACAGATGGTTGTTTGCACAAGTACATCGGTGACCACGTTGTCCTTCCCTGCCTTGTGCCGAATGTTGGTGATAAACTTCGACATGAAGGAGAGGTGACGCTGCTGGCGTGCCGACCAAGGGTCGTTCGCCATCACCAGTGCCTGTGTGAGGGGGTTTGTGGTCAGTGAAGATGGTTAAAAGGTATCTCCATCAAGGAATAGCGGAAATGCCGCACTGCCAGGTACATGACAAATGGTCAAAAGCACTATACTTGCGCTCTGTTGGGCAGAGAAGCCGGCTGAAGAATGCCAGCAGCTTCCATTGTCTGTTCACCTGCTCCTCCAGGACGGCGCTGACGTCTGTGGCACAGACATCAACGGAGAGCGCCATGTGCAGGTCGGTGTGCGGGTGGGCGAGCATGGTAGCCTTTGAGAAGGCGTCCTTGGTGGCCTCAAATATGCTGCATGCCTCTGGGGTCCAGGTGAGCGTTTTGTGCTTGGCTGCAATGAGGGCGAATAGCGGCTGCTTGATGTGCACAGCTCCCGGGATGAATCGGTTGTAGAAGTTGACCGTACCCGCGAACCCCTGCAGCCCCTTGAGATTGTCCAGACATGGGAACTCCTTGATAGAAGTGACCTTCGTAGCGGCGGGCCTGGCTCACTCGGCCATGATGGTATGGCCCAGAAACTGCGTGGACTCTTTCCCAAACTGGCACTTGGCTGGATTGATGGTGAGGCCGAAGTAGGCCAGCCGGGAGAATTCGGGCCTTGTGTTGCACCCGATCCCTGCTGGCAACGAGGATGTCGTCTAAGTTAATGAAGACAAAATCCAGGTCCCTGCCCATTGAGTCCATGAGGTGCTGGAAGGTCTGAGTGGTGTTCTTGAGCCCGAACAGCATGCAAAGGAATTCAAACAAACTGAAGGGGGTGAAGATGGCCGTCTTGGGTATGTCCTCAGGGTGCACCGGGATTTCGTGATACCCGCGCACCAGGTCAACCTTGGAGAAAACCCTCGCATCATGCAGGTTGGCCATAAAGTCCTGGATGTGAGGGATGGGGTAACAGTCAGGAACTGTCACCTCGTTGAGCCGTTGATAGTCTTTGTAGGGGTGCCAGCAGCTGGAAGCATTCGGGACCAGGTGGAGTGGTGAGGCTCACGGGCTGTTGAACCGCCGAATGATCCCCAGCTCCAACAGATGCAAAAACTCCTCCTTCACCACCTGGAGCTTGTCAGGCAGGAGCCGGCGTGCCTTGGCGTGAACCAGTGGGCCCTTGGTAGGGATGTGGTGGAACACCCCGTGGCGCGGCGTGGCAGCGGAGAACTGTGGCTTGAGGAGGGTCAGAAACTTGTCCAGGATTTGCTGGAACTCGTCTCTTGGAGTGCTAATTGTGGCCATCTGCTGCTGCTCTATGCAGGAGGTGTCGAGGCAAACAGCCTGTAAAGTACGGGCGTCCATCAGGTGCCTACCCCGAATGTCTACCAGAAGCCCGTGGGCGAGGAGGAAGTCGGCACCCAGGATGGCGGTCGGAAGGGACAAGATGCTGAACCTCCACGAGAACTTTCGTCAGCCGATCTGGAAGTGAACTGTCTTGTCTCCATACTTCTGGATCTCTGTTGCGTTGGCCGCACGGAGGGGAGGTTCTCAAGGTCGGTTCCTGAACTCGATGGCCGTGGCCAGGATGACACTGATCTGAGCCCCAGTGTCGACAAGGAACTGCCAGCCGCTGACTGAGTTCCGCAGGTAGAGGAGGCTGTGTCCTTGGCCCTGAAACGAACGCAGGGATGACGACGCTTCCGAGCCTTAGCTCCCCAGCGCGGGTGGTAGAAGCAGAGGCCTGGAGCGGATGCCGTAGCCCTGGTTATGCTCTTAATGGCCCCTGCAGGGGCTTCTGAGCTTTGTGCTGAGAAGAAGGGGAAACTCTCAACGGTGCCATTTTGGCTGCTGCCCCGCTGCATGGATTACAAGCGTGGCCTGTTCGCCTGCCTAGTGGTGTGCTGCCACATACCATCTCTTCAGCAGATGGTACCACCATCACCACCTCTTTCTTTCAGACTCTCTTGGTTTCCACCCTATTTCAGGTTCTTTTTGTTCTCTCTTGGGCTTCCTTTCTCTGAAGCTAATGTTATTTCTGAAAATCAAACAGCATGGCTGTTTAAGGTTATTGGAGGTAAATTTCGGGTAGACTTTTAAGTAGTTTTTGTTTGAGAGAGCAGTGGATCCCTGAAATGCATTACTAGTGTGGGTGGAAGGGGCTGGCACAGTAGCAACCTTTAAGAGTATTAAATAGGCACATGTAAGAAAAATGAAGGGCTATGTGCTGTAACTGAAGGTTTAGATTGATGTGGGCAGAAGGTCCATTCTTTGCTGTGCTTTTCCATGCTCTATACGAGTAATCTAAAATATAAATAGAAGATTATCAGGCAGTAAATTTCCAGGGAAAGTAATTTTTTTTTCCCCAGTCTCATTTTTTAATTTTCTTACTCTTAAAACCATGTTGAATGTCAGACATTAAAGGGAATGGATGAAGGACTGGCAGAGGATGAGGTTTGTCTGCATTTTAGTGAGGCATTTAATAGGCTCCACAGACTCAGTCATAAGGCTTGAGATCTCTGGATGTGTGGATTCAGAAATGGTTTAACTGCAGAAAGCATTTGGATGTGACATCATCTTGCCTCGTCCCTATTTTGTCCCTCATTTAAGAGAAAGTTGGATGTGTACGTGGAGGAGAGGGGGTTGGAGGGTTATGGGCGGAGAGCGGGAGGTTTGAGCTAGTGGAGTTGTTCTTGTGAACCTGTGCGGACTCGAAAGGCCAACATGGCCTGTTTCCGCTCCGTAAATGGTTATATGGTTAAAGTGCTGGGAAGAGAAGCAGAGCTAACGTTTCAGGTGGAAGACTCTGCATAAGAACTAATTTATTTCTAACTTTAAGTAAAAGCACCTTGCTGGTGAAACTCAGCACGTCAAACAGTGTACTTTATATTTCAGGCTTGAGCCTTTCGTCAAGATATGAGTAAAATGTAGGCAGGCTTCCGAACAAAATAGTGATTGGAGGGGGTTCTTTCTCACTTTTCTCAGATCCAATGTAAAGTCAACATGAAAAAATACCTAGTGTCGCCGAGAATGTTCTCCCAGAATCACAGTGCGGCTTTCGCGTAAACAGAGGAACTACTGACATGGTCTTTGCTCCAAGAAAAGTGCAGAGAACAAAACAAAGGACTCTACAACACCTTTGTTGACCTCACCAAAGCCTTCGACACCGTGAGCAGGAAAGAGCTTTGGCAAATACTAGAGCGCCTCGGATGCCCCCCAAAGTTCCTCAACATGGTTATCCAACTGCACGAAAATCAACAAGGTCGGGTCAGATAGAGCAATGAGCTCTCTGAATCCTTCTCCATTAACAATGGCATGAAGCAAGGCTGCGTTCTCACACCCAACCCTCTTTTCAATCTTCTTCAGCATGATGCTGAACCAAGCCATGAAAGACCTCAACAATGAAGACGCTTTTTACATCCGGTACCGCACGGATGGCAGTCTCTTCAATCTGAGGCGCCTGCAAGCTCACACCAAGACACAAGAGCAACTCGTCCGTGAACTACTCTTTGTAGACGATGCCGCTTTAGTTGCCCATTCAGAGCCAGCTCTTCAGCGCTTTATGTCCTGTTTTGCGGAAACTGCCAAAATGTTTGGCCTGGAAGTCAGCCTGAAGAAAACTGAGGTCCTCCATCAGCCAGCTCCCCACCATGACTACCAGCCCCCCCACATCTCCATCGGGCACACAAAACTCAAAATGGTCAACCAGTTTACCTATCTCGGCTTCACCATTTCATCGGATGCAAGGATCGACAACGAGATAGACAACAGACTCGCCAAGGCAAATAGCGCCTTTGGAAGACTACACAAAAGAGTCTAGAAAAACAACCAACTGAAAAACCTCACAAAGATAAGCGTATACAGAGCCGTTGTCATACCCACACTCCTGTTCGGCTCCGAATCATGGGTCCTCTACTGGCATCAGCTACAGCTCCTAGAACGCTTCCACCAGCGTTGTCTCCGCTCCATCCTCAACATTCATTGGAGCGACTTCATCTTCAACATCGAAGTACTCGAGATCCCATCGAATCCATGCTGTTGAAGATCCAACTGCGCTGGGTAGGTCACGTCTCCAGAATGGAGGACCATCGCCATCCCAAGATTGTGTTATATGGCGAGCTCTCCACTGGCCACTGTGACAGAGGTGCACCAAAGAAGAGGTACAAGGACTGCCTAAAGAAATCTCTTGGTGCCTGCCACATTGACCACCGCCAGTGGGCTGATATCGCCTCAAACCGTGCATCTTGGCGCCTCACAGTTCGGCGGGCAGCAACCTCCTTTGAAGAAGACCGCAGAGCCCACCTCACTGACAAAAGACAAAGGAGGAAAAACCCAACACCCAACCCCAACCAACCAATTTTCCGCTGCAACCGTGTCTGCCTGTCCCGCGTCGGACTTGTCAGCCACAAACGAGCCTGCAGCTGACGTGGACATTTACCACTCCATAAATCTTCGTTCGCGAAGCCAAGCCAAAGTACATGAAATGTTAATTCTGTTCTGCCTCCAAGAGTGGTTTTAGCATTTTCTACTTTTATTCAAGAACAAAGAGTTTATATCTACAGTTTAAACAATCATCTTGCTTTGAAGTAGTTTGAGGATATTGTAATAAACACTTCATCCTCTGCACAGAGGAAACAAATATTGTCCATCTATATGCTTGGGTAGGGCTGTGGTAGCTACAGGTTAAGTTCCCTTTATCCAAATACCCAAAATCCAAAACTGTTTTCGTCTGTGGTCCCATAAGGTTATATGTAATAGTTAAGAAATTCCGATCAGAGAATGGGACATAGCGGATGTAAGTAGTGCATTATGGAGTGTTGTGGCATATATAAATATTTGTATTGTAATGTGAATGCATGCATCTTTAAGTTTGAGTGAATGAGTGCATTTTTTTAAAATGGTGTTCCAAAATCTTTAAAAAATCCAAAATACTTGTGGTACCATGCATTTCAGACAAGGGAATCTCAGCCTGTACCTGTTACATTGGGTCTGGAAGAAAAAGTTGAAAATTTTCAAAAGAATGACAGTCAACAATGACCTTTTTACCTAGTGCTCACAATATCTGGACATGCATAAACCCCATGGCATCTTGATATGCTGCTCAGTATGATACCCTGAATTTTCTCATGGTCATGTTTATTTCCTGCCTGCTATTCGATGGCCCAGCCCTTATGTTTGTTTCTTTACCTCTAGTGGCTGCACTGGAACAACTTTTTCTTCTGAGCATTTCAACAACTAAGGAAAATGGTGAGTTCATTAGAAGAGTTGTGAACCTATCACATCTATCCCTGCATCTTGCGTTGCTGGGAAGTATGGGGTCAGGTCACAGGTGTGCGGTGTTACCCACACAGCATCTAGACAAATTGTCTTTGACAGGGTAGCATGCGTGCAGCCCAACTTTTAACAGCAAACTTTTAAGTGTGCTTTAGTGTCAATTTAGGTTTGATGTCCCCATCCCATGGTTATCTTTTTTTTGGCTAACCCAATTAGCCTGCTGTGTGCTGAATGTTTGTGTTTCTGATGGCTAGTTTTTAGTGTCAATGCAATGCTTTCATAGTGTGCATTCAGGATATTTTGAGCCATATGTTCCCATCTTTAATCGATATATCTCCTATGTTCTTCCTTTCAGACTGATTCCATAGACATGAAGGCCCCAAATATGACAAACATGACATCAGGCTCTGGAGCACAGGAAGTTATTGTATCCAATGGGCATACTGAAAGTGAACCAAATCCTTTTGCTGAATATATGTGGATGGAACATGAAGAAGAATACAACAGACAGGTAAGAGTGCAGATCAAAATGGGCAAAAAGAACCATCTGTGGCCTCTCCTTTATGGTGTTGATCTTTTTAAACAATTGTGGTAGGAAGTTATTCCACAACAATTTTCCTCCATCTTTTTCTCACATCTACTATAATTTTGCTTTTACTAAAGAACAAAAACCACAAATGTTATTGACCAATATTTTTTGGAATAGGAAGGGAAACAAAAGGAACTAGGAAACCAGGACCAGATGAGATTTATCCCATCCTGCGAGAGGAGTCAAGGGAAGAGATTATGAAATCTTCAATATATAGAAATGAATAAATGTATTCCATTAGAAAAAATAACATATAGTTTAAGAAATAATATTGAAATATTCGAACAAATATGGCAGCCTTACATTAAATACAATAGCGAAAACCTACCGGGGACAAACATTACCTAAGTTGATGGAAGGAGAAGGAAAGAAAAGAATGGACTCAGTAGAATTTCTGGTGTAATTTTGTTGAATGACAACATTGTCTGACGGGTTTAATGCAACCTAGATTGTATACCTAAAATGGATGAGGGGGGGGGGTGGGGGGGGGGTGGCTTGGGAGGAGGGTGGGGGGGGGTGGCTTGGGAGGAGGGAGGGGGGGGAGAAAAAGTCACTGTATATGTGTGAAAAAGAAAAAGTGTATATCATGGCTAATGTGATTTATGGTGTGAAAAATAAAAAATTTTAAAAAAAAAAGAAAAGAAAGACTTCAGGAGAGACAAAACCTAGAGGACATGGGCTCAGGGTGAAAGAGAAAAAGATTAAAAGGAACATTGGGAGAAAGGTGGAAAGGATGATTCAATGTGTTGTGGTTTTATGGCAGGAGAGGAAGCATAAATCTAGTCAGTTGGAGGGTTTGAAATTTGTCTTTCAATGCATGGAGTATTAGGAATAAAGGAGATAAACTTAGAGCATGGATTAATACGTGCAATTATGATGTTGTGGCTGACACAAGAACAGGATTGGCTGATGGAGGTACTGGGGTGTAGATGTTTTAAAAGGGATAGGATGGGAGGTAAAAGAGGGGGGAAGTTGAATTATTAGTCTGGATGGTACTCCAGTTATGAAAAAAAATATGTTGCAGATGGAGGGGCTATTGAGTTGGTGTGAGTGGAAGTCAGAAATAGGAAGGAAGCGATCTGCATTGGGAGTAGTCTGTAGGCCACAAAATGGCCCTCAGGACAATGAGGAACAGATAGGAAGATAGATTTGGAATGGTGCAGAAATTACAGGGTTGTTGTTTTGGGAGACTTCAACTTCCCTAATATTGACTGGCTTCTCCTTATTGGAAGAGAGATAAGGCCCTTTCAGGTGGACCCTCCGCCTTGAGGGTGGCAGCAGGAGCAAACCTGCAGGTGGCAGACCTAAAAAGCTGCTTGCAGCATTGCCTGGCCCACCTGAAAGGGCCTATTCATATCTAGAGGCGCCTTGGAATGTCTCCGGATCTGATGGAGGTGGGGCAACTGGCGCCACAGTGCCACCCGTTATAAACAGTTCCAGCTGCGTGGGGGATTATGGGTAGGGAAGACCACCATTACTCTGCCGCATTTTGAGCCGCAGAGAGTGGTCCTGGTGCAGGTGCAGCCAGCTGGGCAATTTCAGCCTGCACCGGCCAACCCCTTCCCCGACGTCCCCCGCCGACCTCCCCTCCCCAGTAAGGCAGGGTCTGTCAGGTAGCGGGGATTTGGGTCGCTTGCTGATAGAGTAATCAGCCTGCCCCCAGGCAGCCGGCACTCTGCCGATTATCCCTCCTGGAGGAGGGTGGTGTCGGTGCCTCGGAGGCGCTTTCGGAGCATTCAGGTGAGTACTTCCTTAGCCGCTTGGGGGGAGAATATGCAGCTTTACAATGGGGGTGTTCAGGCCACCTGAAAGGGCTTAAAGAGGGGATAGAATTTGTCAGATATGTCCAGAAGGATTCCTGACACAGTATGTGAACCAGCTGATAAGAGGAGAGGCCATACTTGACCTAGTACTGAGTAATGAACCTGGTCAGGCAACAAGCGTCTAGGTTGTGGAACATTTCAATAATAGTACCAGAACTCCCTCAGCTTTAGCATAGCTATGGACAAAGATAAAAACAGTCTAACTGGTAACGTGTTTAATTGTGGAAAGGCTGATTATAAAGGGATGAGGCAGGAACTAGGAAGAGTAAATTGGGAACAGATATTTAAACGTACAAACCCGTGCTGGCCAATTTACCTACGTTTTTAACAGTGGGAGGAAATGAGAGCCTGGGGGAAACCATGCAGAAATGGGTTGAACATACAAGCCTTACAGATTCGAATCCCAGTCACTGGCTCTGTAATGGCGTAGCGCTAACTATAGAACACTACAGAAGCAGGCCCCTTCAGCCCTTTTAGTCTGTGTCAAACCATTTTTCATTGCCTGGTTCCACAGAGCTGCACCAAGTCCATAGCCCTCCATACCTCTTTCATCCACATACCATAGAACACTACAGCACAGAATCAAGCAGCATCAGCCCTTCTCGTCTGCGTAGAACCATTTTTTTTGCCAAGTCCCACTGACCTGCACCCAGTCCAGAGCCCTCCATACATCTCCCATCCATGTACCTGTCCAAATTTTTATTAAATGTTAAAATTGAGCCCGCATTTACCACTTCAGCTGGCAACTCATTCCACACTGTAACTCTCATGTTCCCCCTCAACTTTACTCTTTTCCCCCCTTAACCCCATGTCCGCTGGTTTGTATCTCACCTACCCTCAGTGTAAAAAGCCTATCTACATTGACTCTGTCCATCCCCCTCATAATTTTAAATACTTTTATCATATGTCCTCTCATTTTTCTATGCTCCAGGAAATAAAGTCCTAACCTGTTTAACCTTTTCCTGTAACTCAGTTCCTGAAGTTCAGGCAACATCTAGTAAATCTTCTCTTGTCAGGATTGAAATCCATCGACAATTTTTTTCAGCCTTTATCACCAAAACATAGATCAATATCTCTCTGCAGTCTAAGACTGGCTTCAAGACTATTAACAATTCCACCAATCTTCTTATCAACCACAAGCTTTATGATGTTGCCCATGATATGCACATCCAAGTCTTTCATGTGTATAGTTCCCCACACTTGTGATCTTGCTTCTGTTTTACTCCATATTCAATTATCAATATGCCATGACATCAAGGGTTCCAAATAAAATGTTACCCCAAGATTTTCACCCTGACAAGAAATGTTGGCCTTGAACACTTGATATTTCTCCTTTGAATGCTTTCCACGATGTAGATGTAGACTTGCCTCTAAGTAGATGGTCCATATCTACCCTTGCTAGGTCCTCCCTTATACATCTTATGAAATGTACACTATTGTAGTTGTTTCTTTTTTTCACAAAATATGTGTTCAGCTGCAGTAAGAGAGAACTTAGGTACATTGAAAAATGTATATGACAATAAACCCATTCTTATCAATCATGAAATGGGCCTCAACCCAATTTAAGATCTTTATTATAGGTCCTTTTCTATCCTTTTTCATAACTTCTAAAACATACAGCATTCTATTCATCGTTTTCAAAGTGATCCTCCACTGACATTCCCTCCACTTGACCAGCTAAATTCAAGTAATGCCTCTTCCCTTGTTGGTTTACCGACATAAAGCTCTCCTGCGCACACTTCAAAAAAATTTCCCCCTTTGAGTCTTTAATGCTAAAGAAGTCCCAGTTATTATTTTGGAAATTGAAATTGCCTGGTTAAAATACTCTATTTTTTTTAATTGCTTTCATCTGATATTTGCCAATGTACCTATGTCCTGTTGATTGGTGGTCTGCAGTATACCCCATGTTAATTTGAGTTCTTCTACTTTGCTTGTAATGCTCCTTGCATGATGATGGATGCAATTTAGCTTTGCGTTCCATCATATGCACTTGTTCCTTGTTTTGTCTAAATTTATTTTCCTCTCTGTGCTTTTATCCCTCTGTCTGAACTAATGCAAAGTCCTCATCCCCTGTCAACTCATCTTAAACTTGCCCCAACAACACTTCCGAACTTGACGACCAGGTTGTTGATCCCACTCCAATAAAAAGGCGGCCCTGCTGGAACAGCTGTAATGGCAGTGTTGCTGCGGGTGCAGACCCAGGAAAGCATGGAGCAGAGATACAGTGCTGCTCTTCAGGCTCCAACTGTGTGCTGTCTTAATGCAGGTGATTCCGAATAGGCTTTATATGGTTTGCTAAAGGAGCGAATGGTGTTTGTTTTTTGAATATTTTATTTTGATTTTCATAGACTCTCAAAATCAAACAAACAGTATAATTTATCAACATTCATATAACATACAGAGTCTGTGTTTATCTTCCTCCCCCGCCCTAACTCTATTGAAAAATCAGTCAATTAATTTGTACAGAAACCTATGGAAAAAAACCCCAGGATGGCTAAATAACAAAGACTTAAAAACAAATTAAAATCCTGCAAACTTGGGATTTGTGCCCAAGATGGCACTGCATATGCTTGAGTGGCCACGAAAGGTTTCAGACTTTGGGGGAGCAGTGGACTAGCACAGCGCACCAGAAACAGGGAGAACACTCCTCGTTGGGAAGCATGAGATGACATTGCAGCAGAATGGCAAGTGGCTTAAAAACCATACAGGATGGTCTTTACAGCAGCAGGTCAGCGATGGACTCAACAGCTGAAGAACCCACCCAAACTGGAGGTGGGCAGTGATTTTCAGTCAAGGTGCTCATGGAACTGGGACTCGTGAGGGTGCTGAGAGTAAGAAGGGCTCCTGCAGAGCCTCAGGCACTGAAGGCTTCCTGATATGCCAGAGCTGAGAAACTGGAGCTTGGGTTGCCGATGGATCGAACAGAGCCTGCGGGAGCACTGGAGGTGAATCCAAAGACTCTGTCTCTGAAGTGATTCTCTTTTGCTACTCTTTCTCTCTCACTGTAAGGTGGGGGGGCTGGGCAATATTAATGGTGACTCTTTGTCTGCCTTACAGCAGACAGAAGGAAATTTTGTGTAATATTACATAACAGTTGAGGAATCTTCAATCGCAAAACCTTGTGCAGGTTCCATCTTACAGTTAAAACGGAACTGGGACGTATTTCGGGGAATGGCTGTACTTATTCAGCTGCAGCAAGTAAGAATCTCAGTGAATATGTACGTTGTACAACGTTTTCAGCAATAAATGTTATTTGAGCCATAGAACACTACAGCACTAACACAGGCCCTTTGGTCCATCTTGTCCTAGCCAAATGATTATTCTCTTGAGTCCTGTAGACCTGGACCATAGCCCTCCATACACATTCCATCCATGTACCTGTCCAAATTACTCTTAAAAGTTAAAATTGAACCTTCAGTACCACTTCCACTGGCAATTTGTCCCACACTCTTACCACCCTCTGGATGAAGAGGTTTCTCCTAATATCCCCCTGAACCATTTCACGCTTCACCCATAACCCCTGTTTTCTTGATATTATTGTCATTTTGGGTTTTCTAATTCCTTCACAGTTGAAGTCCTATTCATTAACCCTCTACACTAGTGGTTCTCAACCTTTTTCTTTCCTCTCACATCCCACTTTAAGTATTCCCTATGCCATAGGTGCTCTGTGATTAGTAAGGGATTGCTTAAGGTGGTGTTTGGGTGGAAAGAAAAAGATTGAAAACCACTGTTTTAATCATACCTAAATGACTCGTTATGTGCACACATTCATAGGAAATGGGCCAGTGACAATTTTTTTTCAAACAAAATATTTCAGTAACAATTAGGTTTAGAGCAGTGATCCTCAACCTTCCCTTCCCACTTACATCCCACCTTAAGCAATCCCTTATTAATCACACAGCACCGATGGCATAGGGATTTTCTTAAAGTGGTATGTGAGTGGAAAGAAAAAGGTTGATAACCACTGGTCTACATCCTTCCTGATGTGTGACGTTGAGAATTTGACACAGCATGTCAGATGAATCTGTTACACTGTTTATAAATGTGAGGTCTTTTCTGTTCTTTTTGAACAGCCTTATGCATGTCCTTCCATCTTCAGAGATAATGAAATCAATTTTTGTTTCCTTTCCTTAATTCCACCGTCATAAAGCCACAGGCCTTTTTCCACTGGCATCCAATTAATTGGCTGTGCAGTGTCCCAGGATAGGAAGCTGTTCCCACTGGGCCACCTTTAACCAGGACACTGACTGCTTTTCCATTGAACACAACTCATCCCTGGGGAGCGGAGAGTCTATCTTGGAATGGAATGGATGGAAGTTGTCCTTTTTCCTCTGGTTTAATCAGCACACCGATGTCAGCTGACGTCGTGGATATGAGTAAGGACTGAGGCAGTCAATCCCCGGCGTGATTTGGTGCCAGTGTGCTGAATGTTTTCCTTTTCCAATGGACCCTTAACCAGTTCATTCCCCGTTAATTCCTGGGACAAGGTGCCAGTGGAAAAGGGGCTTGTTTGCTGCTGAATTGGCTGTTGATTTGAGAGTTTAAAAAAAAAATTGGTCTTGGACAATGATAGGACTTAAATAGTCGACCATCCGGCCCTTCGAGCCTGCTCCGCCATTCAATAAGATCATGGCTGATCTGATCATTGACTCAACTCCACCTACTTGCCTTTTCCCCATATCCCTTAATTCCTTTTTTTTATATAAAAATCTATCTAACTGAATCTTAAATATGTTTAATAAAATAGTCTCAATCACTTCCCTGCATGGAGAATGCCACAGATTCACTACTCTGGGAAAAACAGTTTTCCCTCATCTCCATCTTAAATCTATTCCCCTGAATCTTAAGGCTGAGTCCCCTAGTTCTGGTCTCACCAACCAGTAAAAACAATTTTCCTGGCTCTATCTTATCTATCCCTTTCATAATTATATATGTTTCTATAAGTTCTCTCATTCTTCTGAATTTGAGTGAGTCTAATCTCAGACGATTTAGTCTTTCCTCATATGTCAACCCCCTCATCTCTGGGATCAACCTGGTGAACCTCCACTGGACTGCCTCTAAGGCCAGTCTATCCTTCCTCAAGTATGGAGACCAGAACTGCACACAGTACTCCAGATGTGGCCTCACCAGTACCTTGTACAGGTGCAGCATGTCCTCCTTGCTCTTCAATTCAATTCCTCTTGCGATGAAAGCCAACATTCCATTTGCCTTCTTAATAACCTGTTGTTTCTGCACCCAACTTCTTGCGATTCATGCACAAGCCTTCCCAAGTCCTTGTGCACGATAGCATACTGCAGTTTTACACCATTTAAATACTCTTCTTCTATTTTTCCTGCTAAAATGGATGACCTTTCATTTACTAACATTGTACTCCATCTGCCACATCTTTGCTCACTCACCTAACTTAACTATATCCTTCTGCAGCCTCTTCACATCCTTTATACAATTTGTTTTTCCTCTCAATTTAGGATAATCCACAAACTTGGCTACACAACACTCTGTCCCCTCTTCCAAGTCATCAATGTACATGGTGAACAGCTGCAGCTCCCCACTTACTGCTGTCTGTCAATCAGAAAAACACTCTTATCCCGACTCTGCCTTCTGTCAGTTAACCAATCCTCCATCCATGCCAAGAAACTTCCCCCAACTCCATTCATCTGCATCTTAATGGTAAATCTTTTGTGTGGCACCTTATCAAACACCTCTGGAAATCCAAATATACAACACCAACCTGTTTCCCACTATTAACCGCACCCATTATATCCTCAAAGAACTCCAGCAAGTTTGTCGAACAAGACCTGTCCTTTCCAAATTCATGCTGTGTCTGCCTGATGAAACCCCTTCATTCTAAATGTCTTGCTATTTCAAGCATTTACCCAACTAAGCTAACTGGTCGTTAGTTGCCCCTCTTCCACCTACATCCCTTTTTAAAAAGTGGTATGTCACTTGCTGTCTTCCAATTTTCTGGGATCTGGCGAGGATCCAGAGAATTTTGGTAAATAACTACCAATGCATCAATTATAACTCCCACCATTTCCTCAGTAATCTGGGATGCATCCTCTCAGGAGCAGGGGATTTATTCGCTTTCAGTCCCATTAGTTTGCCCATTGCTATCTCTTTTGTAACATTTATTTTATCGAGACTCTCACCTCCCTATCACTACTCTTTGGAATGCTGTACGCATCTTCCATCATGAAGACTGACAAAATATTTGTTCAATGTCTCAGTCATTTCCTTATTACTCAATATCAATCTCCCTTTCTCATCTTTCAAGGGATCTATGTTGACTCTACCCATCCTCTTCCATTTCATATATTAATAAAATTTTTTGCTCTTTTTATATTTTGTGCTAATTTACCTTCATAACCCTTCTTCCCTTCCCTTATTTCCCATTTAATTGTCCTTTGTTTCCTTTTAAAGTTTTCCCAATCCTTCGGTTTCCCACTACTCTTGGCTACTTTGTAAACATGAGCTTTTAATTTAATACTTTCCTTTATTTCCTTAGTTAAAAGGCTGACTCTTCCCTATCTTACTGCCCTTATTTTTAACTGGCATGTATTTTTGGGTTGAGCACTGTGAAAAATCTCTTCAAAAGTCTTCCACTGTTCTGCCAACTTGCTAACTAGCCTGTGCTCCTGGTCCTTGTTGACCAATTCCTCTCATTCTGTTGTAGTCTCCCCTGTTCAAGCATAATACACAAGTTTTAGATCTAACTATTGCACCCTCCATCTGTATGAAAAATTCAATTATACTGTGAACACTTTTTCCAAGAGGGTCTCTAACTAATAGATCATTAATTTTACCTATCTCATTGTACAAAACTAAATCTAAAATAACATTCTCACTTGTTTGTTCTTTAACGTGCTGCTCAAGAAAGCTATCATGGATGCAATTTACATCAGACTCCCTCGACCAACTTGATTTTCCCAATATACGTAGAAGTTAAAATCCCCATGACAATTGCTGTTCTGTTCTTACATGTCTCACTTCTCTCTTGGTTAATTGCCTGTGCCACTGTGCTATTGTTATTTGATGGGCGATAGACAACTCCCACCAGTGACTTTTTTTTCCCTTTACTATTCTTAATCTCTACCCAGATGGACTCAACATTCTGTTCCTTAGATCTTATATCGTCTCTCACTATGGCCCTGATCTCATCCTTGATTAAGAGCACCATCCCACCATCTTTACCATCCTGTCTATCTTTTCATACTGCCTTTATGCCCTTGAAAGTTTAATTCCCAGAACCGGTTCCATTGTCTCAAGAAACTGAAACCCTCCCTCCTGTACAACTGTTCAAGCCGCATATTCATTGGAGCTATTCTACTGTTTCTACTCTGACCAGCTCCTGACACTGGTGATAATCCTGAGATTATTACTTTTGAGGTCCTACTCCTTAATTTATCTCCTAAATTCAGCTTGTAGGACCTCATCCTACTTTTTTCCTATATCGTTGATACCAATGTGGACTATGACAGCTGGCGGTTCACCCTCCCTTTTCAGAATGTCCTACAGCTGGTACGAGACATCCCTGACTCTCGCACCCGGGAGGCAACACACAATCCGGGAATCCCTTTTGCAGCCTCAGAAGCTCCTGTCTGTGCCTCTTACTATTAGAATACCCTATAACTATTGCTCTACCACTCTTTTTCCATCCATCTTGCACAGCAGAGCCACTCACAGTGCCATGATCCTGGCTACTGCTGCCTTCTCCTGATGGGCCACCATCCGCAACAATATCCAGAGGGTATATCTGTTTTGGAGGTTGATGATCGCAGGAGATTCCTACACTACCTTCCTGTTACTGCTCTTGCTGTTAGTCACCCAGTCCCTATCTTTCTTTACTCTCAAGCTGCAGTGTGACCAACTCATTAAATGTGCTATCCACTACATTCTCCACATCCCAGATGCTCCAAAGTGAGACTATGTGTGGCACCAGTGACGTTAGGCAGTCTATCAGGAGCTGCAGCTGGACACACTTCTTGCGCAAGTAGTACTCAGGGACACTGTCAGTCTCGCTGAGTTCCCACATATCAAAAGAGGAGCATGACATGGATTGGAGCTCACCTGCCATTCCTGAAACAAACCCAATGATTATATTAAATTATTTTAAAAAGTACCCCTTTTACCTGTGCCTCAGCTTCTCTGAACCCTCTCTAGCCAAGGCTTCAGTGCTCCACTCCTTCTCTGTGCCACTCAACTTGCTGGGCTGCATCTCACTGGTCGCTCCTTGACTTCTCCATTCTTTTATTGGCCCCTACCAATTAATCCTGTTGCCCTCGCTCTTTCTCCTCCTCCTCGCTGATCCTTCACCTCTTAGGAGCGATCACAATATGATCGAATTCTCACTCGACATGGAGAGTGATGAAATTAAAACCGAGTCTCAGGTCCTGAATTTAAATAAAGGGAATTATGATGGTATGAGATGGGAGTTGAGTAAGATTGATTGGGTGGTGTTTATGGGGGATTTGACTGTGGATAGACAATGGAAAGCATTTACAGATCTAATGGAGAAATTGCAAAAATCGTTTATACCAGTTTGGCATAAAAATAAACCAACGAAGGTGACTCAACCGTGGATAACAAGGGAAATTAGAGACAGCATTAGGTCCAAAGAGAGAGCATATCAATTGGCCAAAAAAAGTACCACAACCGAAGACTGGGAGTAGTTCAAGATGCACCAAAGGAGGACAAAGGGATTAATCAAGAGAGCAAAAATAAATTACGAAAGTAAGCTTGCGGCAAATATAAAAACCGACTGCAAAAGTTTTTATAAATATGTCAAGGGGAAAAGATTGGTGAAATCCAGAGTAGGTCCCTTGCAGTCGGAATCAGGGGAATATATAATGGGGAATAAGGAAATGGCAGACCAATTAAATTCTTACTTTAGTTCTGTTTTTACAAGACAGGATACAAATAACCTCCCAAGGATGTTGGGAAACATAGAGACTAATGCAAGGGAGGAACTGAAAGAAATCAGCATCTCTAAGGACATGGTCTTGGGGAAAGTGATGGGATTGAAGGCAGATAAATCCCAAGGGCCTGATAATCTACATCCTAGGGTACTTAAGGAAGTGGCCATTCAGATAGCAGATGCTTTAAGAATTATTTTCCAGAACTCGATAGACTCAGGATCAGTACCCATGGATTAGAGGGTAGCTAATGTTACCCCACTATTTAAAAAGGGGAGTAGAGAAAAAGCGGGGAATTATAGGGCGGTGAGCCTTACATCAGTAGTGGGCAAAATGATGGAATCCATTATTAAGGATGTAATAGCGGAGCATATGACTAGCAGAGAAGGGATTGGACGGAGTCAACATGGATTTACAAAAGGTAAATCGTGCTTGACAAATCTATTGGAATTCTTTGAGATGGTGACAGGTAAAATAGATGGGGGAGAGCCAGTGGATGTGGTATACCTGGACTTCCAAAAGGCCTTCGATAAGGTCCCGCATAAACGACTGGCTTCCAAAATCAAGGCTCATGAGATTGGGGGCAAAGTATTGATGTGGATTGAGAACTGGCTGGCAGGTAGAAGACAGAGAGTTGGGATAAATGGCTCGTTTTCTGAGTGGCAGGCGGTGACCAGTGGGGTGCCACAGGGATCTGTACTGGGACCCCAGCTGTTCACAATTTACATTAATGATCTGGATGAGGGGATTGGATGGAATCTCTCCAAATTTGCAGATGACACTAAGCTAGGAGGGGTTGTGTGCATAGAAGAGGGGGTCTGGAAGCTCCAGTGTGATTTGGATAAATTGAGGGACTGGGCAGATACATGGCAAATGCACAACAATGTGGATAAATGTGAGGTTATCCACTTTGGTAATACAAACCGGAGGGCAGATTACTATTTGAATGGCAATAGATTAAGAGATGGGGAAGTGCAGAGAGACCTAGGGGTACTTGTACACCAGTCTCTGAAGGCGAGCATGCAGGTACAGCAGGCGGTTGAAAAGGCAAATGGTATGTTGGCCTTCATATCAAGAGGGTTTGAGTATAGGAACAAGGATACCTTCCTGCGGCTGTACAGGGCCTTGGTGAGACCCCACCTGGAGTATTGTGTGCAGTTTTGGTCACCTTATCTAAGGAAGGATGTTCTTGCAATGGAGGGAGTGCAGAGGTGATTCACCAGGCTGATACCTGGAAGGGCAGGAATGACTTATGAGGAAAGATTGCGCAAATTGGGATTGTACTCCCTGGAGTTTAGAAGATTGAGAGGGGATCTCATAGAGACCTATAAAATTCTGGCAGGACTGGACAGAATGGATGCAGATGGGATGTTTCCAAGGATGGGAAAATCCAGAACCCGGGGCCATGGTTTGAGGATAATAGGCAAACCATTTAGGACCGAGATGAGGAGGAATTTCTTTACCCAGAGGGTGGTGAATCTGTGGAATTCATTGCCACAGAGGGCAGTAGAGGCATGTTCATTAAATCTATTTAAGAGGGAATTAGATCTATTTCTTCAATATAAGGGTATTAAAGGTTACGGAGAGAAGGCGGGGACGGGGTACTGAACTTTAAGATCAGCCATGATCTCGTTGAATGGCGGAGCAAGTTCGAAGGGTCGAATGACTACTCCTGCTCCTATCTTCTATGTCTATGACTATGTTTCTTGTCCAAACTAGCCCCAAGTTTGGTAAGTGTCCTCTTTTTACCTACCGGCCCTGTCGCTCGCTCCTCCTCCTCACTGCTCCTTCATTCCTCGCCTCTTGTCCGAACTAGAATTCGTATTTTCTTTCTTAAAAAAAACTAAACCTGTTTAAAAATTGTTCACCTATACATTGTTAGATATTTTGAACAATTCTTTTCTCAGTGCTACAATTTATTGTGCTCCACTACATCAGAATCTACCAAAATATAAGTTGAAATGCATCTTGAGTTTCCATGGATAAACAATCAGATAACATTTTGCTTAGATGGTTAACTTATTACTTGTTGCACCAATCTTCATACAAGTTGTATTATAATCCAATAAATTCAGGGACGTTTGTGCCTCAGTGAGATAATCTGTCATATGTATAGTTCAGACTCTATCCATAAAGCTTCTCAGTAACATGACGACTTAAATATTAAAATATATCGTAATATTTGTGCAAAGAAATATGTTACCTTTTGTTACTTATTTCCTACAGTCCTTGATATTCTGTTGTCCATTAATTACTTCTTGGTAGTCAGCTTTTTAAAATGTTTTCCACTCCTCCTCTCGGTATAGGTTTTCATTGCATGGACCTAAAATTTGAGGAAATCTACACCGAGGAACCATAGTAAAAGCATTCAACCAAAGTGAAAATCACAAACATCCAATCTAATTAAAACAAATCAACAAGGTCTTGATTAAATTATTCAATGCCTCCAATCAGACTTTCCTTGAGAAGTATGTCTGCCCCTGGTTGTTGGAAAACAAAGAGCACTTTCAAGTACTTGAGGCCATATAGAGAAGTTGTACTTGGCTGAAGCTTACTGTAGAAGTCTGCGTTGTGTGGAAAGACAAGAAACTTGGGCCTTCAGCATGAAAAGAAAACGTATGGGTGGTGAGAAGATAGAGAAAGAATTTGAAATCTAAATCCAGAATATGCCTTTTGAGTTCAACAGTAGGATGAAGGGAATTCTAGTTCAAAGGAACAAAAGTTGAATTTCATGTTGTTGTTGAAAAGATCTTGCAGTGATCCTTGTATGAAAATAGATATGCTTTTGTGAAAAAGAAAAACCTTGGAATCCATATTGTTCCACCAAAACCACCCACAAATTGCAGGAACAACACCTGATTTTCCATCTGGGCACTCTCCAGCCAGATGGCGTTAAAATCGACTTTTCCAGTTTCTGGTAACCTGCTCTCCTCTTCCCTTCTCCTTTCCAGTTTTCCTTTCCCCTCCGCCCCTCCCTTTACCTAGTCATCCCTCCTCCCCTTGATCTCTGCTGTCCCTTCTCCACCGATCACCTTGCAACCACCCCTTCCCCGTGTATTTTGTTCGGACGCCTGCCAACATTTTCCCATACCTTTGATGAAGGGCTCAAGCCCGAAACATCAGTTATGTATTTTTACTGTTGCTATTATAAAGGACACTGACCTGCTGATTTTCTCCAGCTTTGTGTTTTTTGTTAAAATTACTTGATGAGCTGGAGCAAAGACCAAATCACCCTATTGCAGAGTGGTAGAGCCGATTGACGTTCTGTTTCATGGCTCCATCACCTGATTAATTCATTTCTGTTGTGCTGCCTGTTTGAAGTTTGCATCTTCTCCCTGTGAATGTGTGAGTTCCTCGCCCCATCCGGTGCTCGAGTTTCTTTTTCTTCAACACAGTTGTGGAATAGCAAGTAAATCACCCTATGGGATTAGAGTGGCAGAATCTGGGTAGAGCTGATGGAATGTGGGGAGAATAAAATAGAATCAGCGCAGGCTTAGTGTACATAGGTACTGAATGGTCAGCGTGGGCTGAAGGACCTTATCCATGCAGTACAATTTTATGACTCGATAACCCCTTTTCGACTGACCATATAACCATTTACAGCACGGAAACAGGCCATGTTGGGCCTTCAAGTCCGCACCAGTTCACTTGAACAACTCCACTAGCTCCTCCGCAAACTCCTGAGGAAGCAGAGGCTCTCTTCATGATGCCACTGGTGCACTGGTTGTCGTATATCTCAAAAATTTTACTAAGATGTATCTTGATTTTTGATATGCCTCTTACGATATTACTATAAAAATAAAAAAAATAATAGTGCACAAAAAGTAAGGCAGTGTCTTTGGTTCATGGATTATTCAGGGAAGAAGCTGTCCTTGTGCCACTAAGTGCTCATCTTTAGGTTCCTGTACCTTTTCCCTGATGGTAGCAAAATGAAGAGGGCATGGCCTGGGTGGTGGGGGTCTTTGAGGATAGAGACTACTTTTTTAAGACTGCCTCATGTAGATGTCCTTGAAGGAGTGAAGTCTGGTGCCTGTGATGTCGCAGGCCGAGATAACAACCCTCTGGAGTTTATTCTTGTCCTGAGAATTGGCTCCTTCACATCAGGCAGTGATGCAACCAGCCAGAATGCTTTCCACAGGACACCTGTAGAAGTTTATGAGAGTCTTCGGTGACATAACGAACTGCCTCAGACACCTCACAAAGTCTAGATACTGGCAGGCCTTCTTTGTGATTGCGTCAACGTGGAGGCTCCAGGACAGATCTTTGGAGATGGTGACACCCAGGAATTTGAATTGTCAGCGTTTTTGGTCAGAACCCTCCTTGAACACACTGCTTTCTGCTTCAAATGAATGGCATCGGAGGTCCAGGTACTCAACGTAGGCATAATGCGGGTTCGCATGGAGCAGAGTCACTCGGTCAACCAAGGGGTTGTTCTTAGAGTATGTTAGGTCTGCTTTGTTCATGAATGAGTGAGACAAACACCAGACTGAGTCGAAATCAGGGTTCTTTGTTCTTTATTACCGGATTGTAACACTTGCAACTAACCATGTTAGTCGGAGAATGCATTCTGCCGTTATCAGCAAAATGGTGATTTTTTATACCCTTGGATACATGCTTAGAACATCATCATATCATTACTTGTCCAATGACTAAAACTGTTGCTATCCTTTCCCTGCTAGCTTCCTGCCTCTCAATCCATCAATGTCTCTCTTATCTTGTAAGTACAAGGATGCATTCACATCTTGTTACAGCCCTGTACAGGGTAACTCCTTACACATTCCCATCTCATGATGTTTTACCTTACAAGTACCAGATGTGGCGTCATAAAAGGACTGGATCAGGAGCCATGAGCCATGCTGGTATGGTCGTACCCAACTCGGATTTCCTCGGGAAAGAGAACATCCTTTCATGGGGGGTGGCATTGGTCGCGGTGCATAGCAGGGAGTGGATGGAGTGTAGGGCACTAGTGAGCACATCCTGCCAGCAAGAGGTGGGGAGACCTTTGGACCGGAGGGCAAGTGTAACCACTTTCCAGACGGTGGCATCCTCTCTTTTGACTTGCCCATTACCGCGTGGGTTATAGCTGGTGGTCCTGCTTGATGCAATACCACACTCTAGAAGGTACTGCCGCAGCTCTGCACTCATAAACGAGGATTCCCTGTCACTGTGGATGTAACTGGGGTACCTGAAGATGGTGAAGATGCTGTGCAGGGCCTCTATAACTGAGGAGGCAGTCATGTCCGAGCAGGGCACAGTGAACGGGAAGCAGGAGTACTCGTCGATGGCCGTAAGGATGTAGGTATTATGGTTGGTCGACGGTAGGGGCCCTTTGAAGTCTATGCTGAGACGCTCAAAAAGGCGGGTGGCTTTGATGATGTGGGTTTTCTCCGGACAGAAGAAGTGGGGCTTGCACTCAGCACACACTGGGCAGGCTCGGGTCATGGCACGAATCTTGACAGTACAGAGCAGGTTGCAAGCTTTGAAAAAGTGTGCTAACCTAGTGACCCCTGGATGACAGAGCTCCTCATGGAGTTTCTGCTGCCTGTCCAGTTGTATGTTGGCGCAAGAACCCCTGGAGAGCGCATCTGGTGGGCATCCCAGTTAATTGGCTGTGCAGTGTCCCAGGATAGGAAGCCTTTTGTGCTGCTTCTGCTGGGACACTAACTGCTTTTCCGTTGAACACACTTTCATCTAGAAATGGGTGACTTTCTGCTGTCCATTTTCCACTGGTTTTATTAGCACACTGGCATCAGCATACGCCAGGGATATGAGTAGGGGTAGAGGTGATTAATCCCCAGCGTGACATGACATCAGTTGACACTGGCGTTCGGACAATGTTACTGTTCCACTGGACTCTATCCCAGTAAATTCCCAATTAATTCCTGGGACACGGTGCCAGTGGAAAAGGGGCTAATAACAAATGAAGTTAAATTGCTAATGTTACATTATTTCATCTTGTTTTGGCTTTAGACAAATGGGCAACAAAATTATGTAACCAATTATTACCAAAGGTTGCTCAGGTTTTCAATTTTTCCACTTTCTCCTGAAGTAGTTGTCAATCTTATAGACCCAATGCACTGTTTCCATGATTGATATGTTGGGAGTCTTATTTCGGAAATTTCTGCTGATTTTCTTTTCCAGTTACATTTGTCTGGAGTAAGGTGAAATTAATATTTTCTAAACTTTTAATTATATCAATTCTACAAAATCTGTAATCTGTTCATGAAAAATGTCAGATGATCATCTCTCCAAGAAAAACATGGCAGAGAATTCCAACTGAATCTCAGAATTACCTTTTGCCTCTCCTCGCCCAGCCAAGCACGCCAAGAGAACAAGCTGATGTAAATTTAAATTTAAACATGCACCACAGTAACAGTCCCTTCTGGTCCATTTAGCCCATTCAGCCCAATTAACCTACCAATCCACTTTCTTTTTTTTTTGAAGGGTGAGAGAAAATCAGAACCCATGTAGACATGGGGAGAATATACAAACTCCTTATAGACAGCACCAGATTTGCTAATCTTGCTGCCCCAATAATATATCAAATAGAAAAGTTCAACTAAATTACCAACAGCTCAATATTACAGCAAGAGTAAGGCTGTGTGACAGAGTATATAGATATGTTTTTGGGAGATATATTGGGAAAGGTTTGTTAGAGTAGGTCACATAGATATACTTTAAAACAGATCATATTTGAAATACTGGAGCTCTGCTGATGCTAGACATATCGGGGCCTCAGAACCTTTGCAAGAGCGTTGGAGAGTGCCCAAGAAACTTCACTAATGGATTGTTGTTTACAAAAAAAAAACAACGGATGAGAGAGCTTGTCGGAGTCATATTCTGTCTGGAAGAGAACTTGCTGTTTTAAGAGGGTCGTGTGTTTTGCAAGTAGAGAGAGAGAAGCACAGAGATCACTTCTACAGTGTTACAGGCAGCAACAGCACCTGGGACCGGAACAGGACAAGCTGACAAGCTTGTGGAAAACCCCATTTGGAAGACGGGTTTGTAAGTGCTTTGTTAGACCTGGTCAAAGCCCTTGTGGTTCATGCAAGAGGAGAGGACTGGCTGTCTAATGTTTCACTTGTTAATGGAGAAGGGTTCAGAGAGCTCATTGCTGTATCTGACCCAACCTTGTTGGTTTTCGTGCAGTTGGATAACCATGTTGAGGAACTTTGGGGGGCATCTGAGGCACTCTAGTATTTGCCAAAGCCCTTTCCTGCTCACGGTGTCGAAGGCTTTGGTGAGGTCAACAAAGGTGATGTAGAGACCTTTGTTTTGTTCTCTGCACTTTTCTTGGAGCTGTCTGAGGACAAAGACCATGTCAGTAGTTCCTCTGTTTGCGCGAAAGCCGCACTGTGATTCTGGGAGAACATTCTCGGCGACACTAGGTATGAACAAAAAGGAACTCTGTGGTGACCTGAAAGAAAGAGGTGATCATCTGGAGAACCACGAGGGGGCAAGTTTCTTCGGCAAGACACTGAAGTGGCTGATGGAAGTAAATGTACAACAAATCTCTCTCTGAAAACCGACAAGAACCTTCCTGAGCGGTAACCATTTACCTTTCAAGCACCAAAGGCTGGTGAACTTTATAAATGTTAAATTCTGTGCACAGTATAACTTGGAGGATGGAGAAGTGAGTTTGGACTGTGAACCAAAGAACTTTTCTGAACTTACACACACGTGCGCTTAGAATTAGAAGAGGGTTAAGTTAGGTTAGTTAAGTCAATAGTGATAAGTTAAAGTGTGATTCTGTTTTCATGTTTAAAGATAATTAAAAGTAACTTTTGTTTAAGTAACAAATTGTCTTGGTAAATATCTATTGCTGCTGGGTTTTGGGGTCCTCTGGACTCGTAACAGCTGAAATCGGAAAGTAAATTTGGAACTTAGAGTAAAAGAAAATTATTGCTATGTAAAATCAAGGAAAACCAATCATAAATGTGTGAAATGTAAGAGAATATCAAAGGACAAGGCCACTTTCCTGTACTAAACATGTATTTCCTAATTCCCTGAAAACTCAAAAGAACATCTTAATCCACAAAGTGAAGAACCATGAACCAGGACTTGGGATTAGTTTGGACTACTTTTTTCAGCTGATGAGAAGTTTATTTTTTTGCTGGGGGTGTGGCAAGATGGCGTAGAGGGCAGACGTACGGTCCTAATCCTCCCCAGCCAGTTCTTTTAAACACCCATTTTTAAACTTTAATCTACATATATAAACATTTTATTTCTGCTTCTAAGTACATTAGTTGTCTATAATGGCGACTAATATTAAAAAAACCTAAGGTTCAACTACAGAAAAAACTACTTTTTAAAAGTGCTGAAGAATGAGGCCTACCTGTCCAGCTGGAACCACTGAGCTGCCATCGGGAGCCTCCAAGCCACAGAGAACTCCAGCCAGGTTGAATATTACGCCGGCGCTGGTCTTCTCCCCGCAAGATGGCTCCGGCTTGTTGAAGAAATCGATCGATGACCCGCGCGTTCGCAAAGTTGGGCGCACGGCCGATCCAATGGAACAAAGAATCCTTGGGAGTTGGGGATGTGCAGGAAGGCGCTGGAAACCGCCCCTGCGCAGTCCCTCGCTCTGCCGGGCATGCGCGGTGCTTCCAGGGTCCGGGATTTGTTAGAATGCGTGTGGGCTGCGGGGGGGTGGGGTGGGGGGGCCCTAGCACCGGTGCCCCGACTTGGTTGGGGTGCCGTCGTCGGGTGTCCAAACCCACAGCCGCACAGGGAAAGTCTTGACAACAAGGGAGCAAGAAGAGGATTTACCTTATTCAGCTTGTTCACAGGAACAACTGGAGGAGGAGCTTGAAGAAGGTGGGTCTCAAGATGTGGCACTGGAATCTGGACTGAACTCTATTTTTACTGTGTTGGAAGGGATTGCTTGTTATATGGATACTATGTCTCATCAAATGACTCAAATGCAATCCATAATATCTGAAGATTTATCTATGCTTAAGAGAGATGTTAATAAATGCCTTAATTCAGTAGATCTGGTACAGGAGAATTAAAAAAAATTTGAGACAGCTTTTTCTGAATGTAAAGAGCAAGTTCAACGTAATAAAGAAAAAATAGAAAATGTAGAAGATTTGTTCGTGGATTGGGGAATTCAGAAGAGAGAATTACTTTAAAAAATTGATTCATTGGAAAATCAAAGCTGGAGAAATAATGTAAAAATTCTGGGCCTTCCGGAAGATATGGAAGGTGCGGATCTGATAAAAAAATTTTAAGGACTGGATCCCTGAGATGTTAAGTAAAGAGTTCTTTCCGGGTAGTTTGGTACTGGAAAGGGCACATAGAGCGTTGAGGAGGAAACCTTACCGGGTCAACCATCACGAGCAGTGTTAATTCGGTGCTTGAATTATCAGGATAGAGAAATGATTCCATGGTTGGCGGGCGGTACAGAAGGGAAGACAAAGTCAAGCCCCTATGATGAGTCAGAATAATAGAGTTTTTTTTAATGCTGATTTGAGTCAAGAAATTATCAGACGTCGACATGAGTTTAATTCGGCCAAAGATGTGTTGTGGTGAAAGGATATAAGTTTGCTTTTCGATACCCTGCAGTGTTGAAGGGTTTTTTATGGCAATTATCAGTCTTAGTTTTTTGAGAATGATCACGATGCAATCGTTTTCGCTAATTCAGTACCGGATTTACGTGGTCAGGGAAGAATTTCACCATCGTCACCTAAAAGAAGGGCCAATGGACATGGAAATGGACAGAATGGAAAGAACAGGAAGAATGGGAAAGATGGGAAGAAGGAGGCTTTGACACATAGTCCTAGTGATGTTGAGGATTCGAATCAATCTTTGGGACTGGAGTCCCAGGGTTGAATATATTAATAATGTTGAATTCTTTCTTTGGCTTGGCTTCGCGGATTAAGATTTATGGAGGGGTATGTCCACGTCTGCTGCAGGCTCGTTGGTGACTGACAAGTCCAATGCGGGACAGGCAGGCACGGTTGCAGCGGTTACAAGGGAAAATTGGTTGGTCGGGGTTGGGTGTTGGGTTTTTCCTCCTTTGTCTTTTGTCAGTGAGATGGGCTCTGTGGTCTTCTTCAAAGGAGGTTGCTGCCCGCCGAACTGTGAGGCACCAAGATGCACAGTTGGAGGTGATATCAGCCCACTGGCGGTGGTCAATGTGGCAGGCACCAAGAGATTTCTTTAGGCAGTCCTTGTACCTCTTCTTTGGTGCACCTCTGTCTTGGTGGCCAGTGGAGAGCTCGCCATATAACACAATCTTGGGAAGGCGATGGTCCTCCATTCTGGAGATGTGACCCACCCAGCGCAGTTGGGTCTTCAGCAGCGTGGATTTGATGCTTGCAGACTCTGCTAGCTTGAGTACTTCGATGTTGGTGATGAAGTTATTCCAATGAATGTTGAGGATGGAGCGGAGACAGCGCTGATGGAAGTGTTCTAGGAGCCGTAGGTGATGCCGGTAGAGGACCCATGATTTAAGTGTCTGTGTGGGTTTCCTCCTCCCACACAGACACTTTTTAAGCCGAAGAGGAGCGTGGGTATGACAACGGCTCTGTACACGCTGATCTTTGTGTGTTTCTTCAGTTGGTTGTTTTTCCAGACTCTTTTGTGTAGTCTTCCAAAGGCGCTATTTGCCTTGGCGAGTCTGTTGTCTATCTCTTTGTCGATCCTTGCATCAGATGAAATGGTGCAGCCGAGGTAGGTAAACTGGTTGACCGTTTTGAGTTCAGTGTGCCCAATGGAGATGTGGGGGGGCTGATGGAGGACCTTAGTTTTCTTCAGTCTGACTTCCAGGCCAAACATTTTGGAAGTTTCCGCAAAACAGGACGTCATCCGCTGGAGAGCTGGCTCTGAATGGGCAATAAAGTTTCCGCAAAACAGGACGTCATGCGCTGGAGAGCTGGCTCTGAATGGGCAACTAAAGCAGCATCGTCTGCAAAGAGTAGTTCATAGACAAGTTGCTCTTGTTTCTTGGTGTGAGCTTTCAGGCGCCTCAGATTGAAGAGACTGCCATCCGTGCGGTTCCGGATGTAAACAGCGTCTTCATTGTTGAGGTCTTTCATGGCTTGTTTCAGCATCATGCTGAAGAAGATAGTAAATTGAATTACATTATAATATATACATATTGTATTTCTGGCTGGGGGGAGGTGGATGGCACTGATATCTTTGATAGTCATCTGCCACTGGTGGGGTGATCCACACCCAGTTTTTTAGGGAATTACTACCTTTGGGTGTTTTTTTTTCTCTTTTTTTGGGAGGTGAATAATTATATTCCTTTTCATATTAACTTTTTTTTATAATAGGGGAGGGAGAGTAGATTTTGTTTATTACAGGAGAGCACTTTTTTAATATTGCGTGCTTATATTGATAGTTCTTTAAAATGTCTAGTTTGAAATTTGCAACTTTTAATATTCAGGGATTAAATAATTCAATTAAGTGAAAGAGAGTCTTAGATTAAGAAAATGAAAATTGATATTGCTTTTTTACAAGAAACACATTTGACTGAAAAAGAGCATTTAAAATTGAAAAGAGATTGTGTTGGTCATGTTTTTTCTTCATTTAACTTCAAGGCAAAAGGTGTAGCGATTTTAGTTGATAAGAATTTATCTTTTGAGTTGCAGACTGTCGAGGGGAAGGCTGGGAGGATTTTAAAAGTGGACTGTAAAATTGTTAATGAACTTTGGACTTTACTCAATACCTAAGAACCTAATGTAGATGATTAATGTTTTATTTCAGATGCTTTTTTCGTTATCAAGTCAAGCTGATGAAAATATTTTAGTTGGGGGAGATTTTAATTGTGTTAAGACAGTGATTAGTGTAATGCAATGGCAGAATTAAATGAAAGCTTGTATTGTTAAAGATAAAATTACTTATATTTTGCATGATAATTATTATTTTTTGTTAAATGTGGTCATTATATTTGGAATATATTCATTTAGAGGTACTTTGATTTTTTTTTATATATATATTTGGCTCTCCTTCAGAGAGCTGGAGGGGTGGGTGGGTTTCATTATATATATTAAAAAATTGTTGTGAAGTGTATTTTGTATGTTTACCAATAATTTTTCAATGAATAAAGTTTGGAAAAAAAAGTTTTTTTGGTCAATTTGTGATGATGTAATTCAAATGAATTTGAATGCTTAAAATTTGGTACCTTAATGTGCAGCATGGTGACAGGCACTTTCAGCCCACAAGCCCATGCTGCTCAGTTACACCCAATTAACCAACAACTCCACTACATTTTGAACAGTGGGAGGAGGAGACCCACACAAACACAAGGAGAACGTACAAACTCCTTACAGACAGCGCTGGTTTTGAACCCTGATTGCTGACGCTGAGATAGAATTGTGTTGACCACCTTGTTCATTGTTCATTTGAACAATGTTCATTTGACCGTTCATACTGGGCTTTGGTTATTTCTGGATAAAGTGTGTAGTAGGTTCATCTCATTAAACCATCTTTGTACTTTCAACTGGGAAGAATATAACAGTAGTAATGGCTGTTACATTTGGAGTTGGATGTTTATAGTCACTAATAATGGTTATAAACATCTTCCGTTTTGAATGGATGAAAAGTTTTGACCTCCACTTAACAGTGAAACCCTATGTATATGCACCAGTTTCCACAATATGTTGTATTTAATTGCTTTCCTCATGACTATAATTTACAAGTGGCCTTTTATCGCCTCATAAAGAGGTGACAGCTTGTTTGAAATTTTTGTATTTTTTTTAGTGATACATGCTCGAGTCCAACTGAAGAACATGTCATGGAAATAATTATTCCAAAAAATTTGAAGGAATAGTTTATAAAAGTGATGTTGTGTCATAGTCTTACAGCATAGACCCACAGACCCAACTGGTCTATGCCAAATCATATGCCTGCATTCGGCTTATAATCCTCCAATTCCTTCCCATCCAAGTGTTTATTAAAAGGAAGTTAATTTACCTGCCTCTACCATTTTGTTTGGAGGCCCATTTTATATGCCCACCACTCTCTGGGTGAAGGACTATTACCTCACATTTCTTCTAAATCTCATCTCTCATACCTTATTGTTGTGAAGTAAAACACAAAAGTCTGAAGCCACCGAGGTTGAAGTAAAACACAATGCTGGAGAAACTCAGCAGGACAAACAGTGGACTGACTCTATAGAGCAAAGATAAGATACATCATCCAATGTTTTGGGCTTGAACCCTTAATCAAGGGATGGACAAAATGTGGGCAGGTGTCCCCTCCCTTATCCATCTGATTGTGTTAATCTCAATAAAACCCCCTCTCAACCTCTTGTATGCCAGGGAAAACAGGTGTAGTTTTTATCGTCTCTCACGATAACCCAACCTCACTCATCCTAGCAACAACTTTGTAAACCTCTTGTGTACCCTTTCCAATTTCTAATATCCTTCCTATAGTTGGACAATCAAAACTGCACAAAATGTTCCAAGTTGGTCTCACAAATATCATATAGCTTCTACAAGATATCCCAACCAATGAAGGCAAGTGTTCCAAGCTCTCTTTTCAACACTTGCTGTCTACCTATGCTGCACATTTAAAGAGCTATGTCCCTGTACCCTTTGTTCCTATGCTCCATAATGCTCTTTAGGGCACTGTCATTAAGAGTAAGTCCCATTTTGGTTTGATTTACCGAAATATAGCACCTCACTTTTCTCCAAATTGAACTGCATCTGCCATTCCTTACCCCAGTTTCCCATTTGATCTATATCCCATTGCAAACTTAAGTAATCTTTAGCCTCCCCATCATCTTTGGCTATAAAATAGTTGCTTATCCTGATCCTTAAGTAGATCTATTTCTTTCCCTCATGTCCTTTGTTCTTGATGTACTGATAAAATCTTTTTGGATTCTTCCTTACACTGTCTGCCCTTCTTACTTTCTTGTGGACTATGTGGAGGAGATTGGTATCCCGGATGGTATGTTACCTCCCTGATGCTAGGGACCGAGATATCTCAGATCGAATTCACAGCATTCTCAGGAAGGGTGAACAGCCAGATGTTGTGGTCCATGTAGGGACCAGTGATGTAGGTAGGAAGGTTCTTCGACAGGATAGTTTGCATCTAAACTGGAAGGGGACTAATATCCTTGTGGCCAGGTTTGCTAGTGCTGCTCCAGTGGGCTTAAACTAGATTTGAAGGGGGATGGGAACCAGAGTGCCAGAGCAGATAGAGGAGGAGAGAAAAGATGATGAAAAAAATTGCATGTACCGTTAGAAGTCAATGGGTTGAATGTGGTGGTAATGTTCTCAGGTGCATCTATTTCAATGCAAGGAGTATTACAGGAAAGGGACAAGCTTAGAGCGTGGATTTGCACTTGGAATTACGACGTTGTGGTCATTAGTGAAACTTGATTGCAGGAGGGGTAGGACTGGTAGCTCAATGTTCAGGTTTTCTGTTGCTTTAGATGCGATAGAACGGTAGGGATGAAAGTGGGAGGAGTGGCATTGCTTGTCAGGGAAAATATTACAGCTGTGCTCAGGCAGGACAGACCAGAGGGCTCGTCTACTGAGGCTATATGGGTGAAGCTGAGGAATGAAAACGTATGACCACTCTTATGGGTTTGCATTATAGTCTGCCCAATAGTCAGCGAGAATTGGAGGGGCAAATCTGTAGAGAGATTGCAAACAGCTGCAGGAAAAATAAAGATCTGATGTTAGGAGATATTAACTTTCCACATATTGACTGGGACACCCACACTGTAAAAGGGCTGGATGGCTTTGAGTTTGTCAAATGTCTTCATGTCTTCAAATGTCTTCAGGAAAGTTTTCTAAATCAACAGAGGTACCAACTGGAGAGAGTGTAATTCTGGATCTCATGTTAGGGAACGAGACAGGAGAGGTGACAAAAATGTGTCGGGGAACATTTTGGATCCAGTGATCGTAATATCATTAGTTTCCAATTAATTATGAAGAAGGATGGGTCTGGGCCTCAGGATGAGATTCTAAATTGGAGAAAGGTTGATTTTGAGGAAATGAGAAAGGATTAGAATCTGTTATTTTTTTGGTAAGGATGTGTGAGGTAAGTGGAAGGAGGACCTTCAAAGGTGAATTTTTTAGAGCACAGAGTTTGTATGTTCCTGTCAAAGAAAGGCAAGGTTAAAAGGCAGAGGGAACCTTGGATTTTGAGGGATATTGGGGATCTGGTTTGGAAGAAGAGAGAGGCGTAGAACAGGTAGAGGCAACAAGGAGCAGATAAGGTACTTGAGGAGAATAAAATATGCAAGAAAACCTCAAGAAAGAAATTTGGAAGGTGATAAGAAGACGTGAGGTGGCTTTGACAGACAATGTGAAGGAAAATCATAAGGGTTTCTAAGGTATATTAAGAGAAAAAGGATAGTAAGGGATAAAATTGGTTTCCTTGAAGATCAGATTGATCGGCTTTGTATGGAGACAAAAGAGAGGGGGGGAGATCTTAAATATGTTTTTTTTATCAGTATTCATTCAGGAAATAGTCACAGAGTTGTGAGAAGTAAGGAAAACAAGCAGTGATGTCATGGAGCCTATACAGATTAAAGAGGAGGAAATGCTTGCTGAGGACTGCAGTAAAACAGAGGGATCTGGGAATACAGAAACATAATTCCTTGAAAGTGGTGTCACAGATGCATAGGGATGTTATGGTAAAGTTGTTTAAGACATTGGTGAGGCCAAATTTGGAATATTGTGTGCAGTTTTGGTCACCGAACTACAGGAAAGATATCAGTAAGATGGAAAGAGTGTGGAGAAGATTTACGAGGATGTTGCCTGGACGTCAGGAACTGAATTACAGGGAAAGGTTAAACAGGTTAGAACTTTATTCCCTGGAGTGTAGAAGAATGAGGGGAGAATTGATAGAGGTATTTAAAGACAGACAGAGTAAATGTTAGATAGACAGAGTAAATTGTTGACAGATTTTTCCACTGAGAGTAGGTGAGATACAAACCAGAGGACACGAATTAAGGGTGAAACTGGAAAAGGGGGAATGGGGGGCTCTGGGCTGGGTGCAGGTCAGTGGAACTAGGCAAAAAAAAGGTTTGGCACAGACTAGAGGGGCCAAGGGCCTGTTTCTGAGTTGAAATTGTTCTATGGTTCCACATTCTTGTACTCTTCAAGGGATTCCTTTGAATCTGTCTGCCTGTTTCTGATTTATGCCTTTTTAAAAAATTTTGTTGTGCGCCTCTATCTTTTGTAAGCAGGCAGGGTTCTTTATCACGCTATTCCTGCCCTTTACCCCACTTGGAACATTCGCCCTGTTCTTATATACCTTCTATTTGGCTGTCATACTTTTACACTTCAACTATTGCTTATTCCTGCCTAATCGTCAAAATAGGCCGTACACCACTTTAGTAATCTTAACTTGAGGATCAGTGTTATTATTTCCCATAACTATCTTAAAACTAATCAAATGGTGGTCACTGGTCCCAGAGTGGCCCCCTCAGTTACGTGACTAGCTTCATAACCCAGTACAAGGTCTAATATTGTTCCTTTCCCAGTAGACCTATCCTTATTATTGTTGTGGATGGCTCTCCGGGACACATTAATAAAATTCACCACATCCAATCCCCTAGACTTTGGCAATTCCAGTCAATGCTGGGGAAGTTGAAATCATCTACACTAAAAGCTTTGCTACTTTTGCATACCTCAGCAATCTCTACAAATTTGATCCTCTCACCAGTGAGTAGTTGTGACCCATCAAGGTGACCACTCTGTTTCAATCCCTTATTTACACCTTCACTGCCTCACAAGATAGTTCTGTGGCAATATTCTCTCGAAACACTGCTGACTGTCCCTCATCTGACAATGACTTTCAAATGTGCAAAAATCTGATCCATAAATAAATCTCTTTAATAGTTTCCCAACTACTGATTTTAGTCTCAACAGTCTTATATGATTCCTATTTCCCTCTTTGAACAAAAGTACAATATTAGCTACTCTCTAGTTCTTCAGATCTTGCCCATTGCTAGTGAGGATACAAGATCTCCATCAAGGCCCGAGCAAATTCCCTTTGTCCTTGTGAGGTCCTTTTCTTCCTTTTATCATCCTCTTGTTTTTAATGCAAGTGTAAACCTCCTTGGGATTCTCTTTAATCATACCCCTGCATTTCCTGGCCTCTTTTGGCCTTCATAATGGCCTGCTTGAGCTCTTTCCTGCAATCCTCATATTCCACCAGGGCTCTATTCAATTTTGGCTTCCTAAACTTGACATGGTTCCTTTATCCTTTTGACTGGATTCTCTTGTCATCCAAAGTTCTTAGCTGATGTTTTAACATGCATTTTTTTTGGAGACTGACCCAATAACACCTGTTCCCAGTTAACACCCCCTCCCCACTCCTGCATAATGATGTCATAATTTACCCTCCCCCAATTTAGCATTTCCCATGATTTCCACATTATTTTAAAATTTAAGGAATTGTGATCTCTATTCTTAAAATGCTCTCCTTCCCAATCATCAGACTGGGCTCATTTCCCAATTCAAGGTCTTATAGACACCCATGATGGCCTATCTACATGGTGTTTCAAAATGCCCTCTTGGATGCCCTTAAATTCTATCCCATCTATGCCTCTGGCACTGAGGACATCCCAGTCAACAATTGCTTTTGCAACTTTCCATGATCTGTCGACATTTCTTTTCCTCTATCTCTCAGTAGCTATTGGGAGACCAATAAGTATTACACAATTGGAGTGATTATACCATACTTATTTATGATCTTTTTGATCTATGCCCACACTACCTCAGTCAACAAGCTCTTCAATACATTCTCTCTGGGTGCAGTTGCAGCACTCGCCCTGATTAATAATGCAATCCTTCCATCTTTTACTTCGCTCTCTATCCTGTGTAAAATATTGAATATTGAGCTGCCAGTCCTATCGCTTTTGCAGCTAAGTCTCTCTAATTACTACATCATAATTCCAAGTACTACATAGTTCTTCAAGAAGCTTGTGATGCCGTTGATTTTTCTACTTTCCAAAGCTGGGGGGGTGGGTGGGGGGGAAAGAGAGAAAGGAATGACAAAGACCAATCTGCTAATTTACTTTTCTAAGTAGATGATCTCACATTTACTGACTTTGTATTCCATCTGCCAGATTCTTGCTTTTTAACCTAAACTTTCTACTATCTCCATGTTGACTGTCTGTGTCCTCCACAGAATTTGCTTTTTCAGTCAATTTTGTGTTATCAGCAAACATATAAAGTTATTGAAAGAGAGAGAGAGATAGGTTCAGTGGAACCCTGTTATAATGCGATAGATGGGGTTGAAAAAAAATTGCATCGTGAAAAAAAGCGGGGTCGCACTAAATCGGAGTATTTCTGTGTACAATATATACACACTTTGATCGCAGCAGAATCCCGCCCCCATTTGCAGCACGCACACACATCCCCCTCCCCTCTACATTGTATACGGCAGTACACAGCACCCCACTGGTCATGGCAGCCCTCTCCCCCTTCCCTCCTGTTCATGGCAGCATGCGCATGTCCCCCCCACCAATCTATGTGATGAATTCCCCACCAAGATAAACATTACTGTTCTTAATCATCTAGACACGCCACTTCTAAACATCTGCTGCGCCACAGGGTGGCCGTCCCTGGTACTGCATCTTTTAAAATGGGCTCGCTTAATGTCCCATCTCAAAGAACGGAACGTGAACGTTAAGCGGCGCATACCGTGTGTGTGTGTGTGTGTGTGTGTGTGTATACACATATATATATATATCCGAATTCACGTTAAATCAGGGCACGTTAAGTTATGGTTCCATTGTACATTGTTTACACTGGTAAGTGAGACTAGAAGTAGGGAACGTAGCCTCAAAATTTGGGGAAGCAGAGTTCGGATGGAGATTAGGAGAAATTGTTTTTCTGAGAGAGTTGTGAATCTGTGGAATTCCCTACTCAAGGAAACAGTGGTAATTATATGTATTTAAGCCACAAATATTTTTGCATAATAGGAGAATTAAGGGTCATTGGAAAAGGCAAGTTGGTGGATCGGTCCACACCCAGATTAGCCATTAAATGTTCTCTGAAGACTGGATGTTCAGCTCATCCCTCTTATTTCTCAACAACTTCTATGGGTGCACCATCGAAAACAGACTTGCTGGGTGCATCAAAGCATGCTATTGGAGCTGCTCTGCTCAAGATCAGAAGAATCTTCAGAATGGAGTGAATGCAGTTCAGAATGTAATGCAAGCTTCCCTCCCCTAAATGGAATCCATCTGCATCAATACTGCCTTGGAAATGTAACCAATATATTTAAAGATGCACCTCACACCAGGGAGACTACAGGGAGAAGGCTTAAGAATGTGAAAACTTGCATCAACAGGCTTAAAGATGTTTCTTTCCCTAGCCATCAAGTTCCTGAATGAACCCCATTTCATGCTGCCCTTGCTTGGTGCTAACTGAGTTAAACAGGAAAGTCTGCAGAAGCTGTGATGGTAGTGCAATGCACAAAGGTGCTGGATAAATTGAAGAGTTCAAGCTGCATCGATAGGAAGTAAAGGGTAACTAATGTTTCGTGCCCAAGCCCTTCATCAAGTTGTGAGCAAAAAGCAGGTAGGTGCCAGAATAAAATGGTGGTGGGAGGAAAGGAAAGAAAGGGCAAGGGAGGGGTACAGGCTATTGTGTAAGAGGTAACTGGACATGGGTGGGAAGGTAGAAGAAAAAAAAGGGGATAGTTCTGAATGGAGAGGGAAGAGGGTGGGGAGCTGGAGGGAAGGAGACAGAGGGAAAGGGAAAGAGAAACTCGGGAGAGTTTTAACTGAAACTGGTGGTCATTGTTAATGCCATCAGATTTGAGGCACTCACAGATTATTGGGTGTTTTCAGTTAGCCTTGCATAGATACAAGACGAGTGATGTGTAGAATTAAAATGGTTGGCCGCTGGGAAGTCCTTGTTGTTTTAGCAGACAAAGTGAAAGTGCCAGTCTCATCCAGTCTCTCCCACATAAAGGAAGCCACATTGGATGCAGTAGGTGACCCCTGCAGAATCACAAGTGAAATGTTGCTTCATTTGGAGGGACTGTTTGGGGCCCTGAATGGTGGTGAGGGAGATGTGGGTGCAAGTGTGGAACTCCTTGTGGTAACATGGGTAAGTATAGAATTGGGCAATTAGTGGGAAGCGTTGAATGGAGGAGAGTCCCAGAGGGAGTGCTCCTTGTGGAAAATGAGAAGAAGAGAGGAAGGTGTGTCTGGTGGTGGGATCATGTTGTAGGTGGCAGAATTGCGGAGAATAATATATTTAGATGCAGAGGCTGTGGGGTGGTGGCAATGCTCCCCTCTAATTTTTAGTAATCAGTGTTCGCAAAAATCTTACATTGTGCAAATTTTTTTTCCTGTGACAAAAGTAATGCACACTGAACGCTTGTGCAAATGTAAACTTGAAATTGTTTCAAGATAATTTTGGCACAGCTTATCACTCATGGCTAATAAAACTTTATTGCCATGTTTTAATATGATACAAGTATAATTGCATTCTATGAAGTAATGCATTTAGTTAAAATTTTATTCTTTGAGCTAGGTAACCTTCTGTGCGCACATGAATTTCCTTTGTGCGTTGATTGCAAAATGTATGTGCACATGCGTGCAACTTAGGAACAGTGATGGTAGGTGAGGACATGGGGAATCTGCCCTTGGGTATCAGGGTGGAGGGGACCAGGGCAGGTAGGCAGGAAATAGAGGAGATTTGAATTGATCTTCCTTTTCATTGTAACCCTATACCCTATAAATTGTGCTGTTTACAGTGGTGTCACTAGGATCGGTGTCATCCAGTGTGGTAACTCATGGCGACACCCCACCCCCATGGACCTCCTCCCCAGACCATACACAATTCTTAATGTTTTTTGTACTGAAGTTATTTGTAAAATCATAATTCCCATATAACCCTAATGTAATGGCAATAGTAGTGAGATAAAACACCAGAAAATTTGATAAAAGCAGCAACTGTAAAAACACCTGCAGCAACAAAAACAACAGCGCGTGCTTGTGGCACGTGCAGACAAAATCACGTGATTTGAAGCGTCATTGTAATTGGGTAATTATGACAGCTCTGACCAGAGCACGTTAAAGTTTTAGCCTTGTCAATATATTGATACATGTATGCTGGGTGTACAAAAAATGATTTTGTTGTTATAACTAAGTACAGGGATATTTTTATTAAAAATAGTCAATTTCTGCTGAAATACTGCACAAAAATTTTATCGACAGTCATTTTTGTGTCATCCGGTGAGATCGCAGCTAGTGACGCCAGTGGCTGTTTACATGGCTGTATGTATTTTGCAGATAACTTGAATCTATTTGCAGAAAAAAAAGTTTTCACTGTACTGGCTATTTTGTATCAAATAAACAAATAGGATGAACATCTTGAGTTTAAAAATGCCTGTACATATGTTGGAAGAGCCTTGTCCCTGAAAGGGCTCCAGTGCAAGTGGTAGAAGATGAATTTAGGCTGGATATGTCTCGACTGGTGTGGACTAATGTTGACATTTCTGTTATTGCATAGAACTTGATTCTGTCCTGTCTGGCTGCATCATTGTTTGGTATGGTAGCTGAATAGTGTCAGACCAGAAGTCAATACAGAGGGTCATTAAAATGGCCAAGAAGATCACTTCAGGAAGTCCAGAGATGACCACCCTCCACTGCACGTTTAGGGCTCATAAAATCAGTGAGGACACCAATCACTCCACATGGAGCATCTTCCAGCTCCTCCCATCAGGAAAGAGATACAGAAGTATTAGAGGCAGAACCACCAGGTTAAGGAACAGCTTCTTCCCAAGGGTAATGATACTGCTGAATGACTTGAGAACTGCTAAAACAACTTTCTGAGCTCGATGATATATTTATAATATTTATTTTAAATATATGCATTTCTGGATTTGTCCATACGTGTGTTGTCTGTACATGTCTTTACACTGCGGACAGAACACTGTTTTGTCAGGTTGTATTGGTACAATCAGATTAATGAACTTTTATTCTTAACCCTAACTGTCTTGTTCTCATTTAATGGACTTAACTAGAATCAGACTTGGGGTGAGAAAACCATGATACATACTTCCTTCCTTCAGCCTCATCGTCACATACATCGATTCCCTATACTTGGAACACTAAGTTCATTCTATGTTTATGACAGGATCAAACATTGCTATTAATATCCACATGATCTTCAATTCACTTGATACATTTGTCCTTCAGTTGATCCGGACTGCTCATTGCAGGAAAGTGCAAAGAATGCTTGACTGTTCTGATAAGTTTTTTAAACTGTGAGAGAAGTAAGCTTTTTGTTCTGTCAGCTTTTATTTTGTCCTCAATGTTCAAGTGATAATCCACCTCTTAGATCAATGGCTGGACGTGCAAGAGGACAATTAGAAATTTAATTTCCAAGGCCTTTCTCCTGATTCTCTATCAGAAAGTTGCTGAATTTATACAAATTGATCGGAGGATTTAAATAAGTAAATATATTTAAAGGTCTACATTGTTGGGGGACTTCAGTCCTGTCTTGATCTGATTGGTTGTGAGTTCTTTGTAAGATTGCAGTGAACCATTCTGTTATAATGATTCAACATCGTATAAATTTCGCCTCCATCTTGCATTGTTTGGAATTGAATTAGTCTGCAATTTCAGTCACCATCGGGCTCTGCTATTTGAAGTATGGATGATGTACAGTATTTTACTTCTGACTTCTCCTTTGACACAGTGAGAAACTTAATACTGTATATAATCCCACATTGATCTATTTTTATTGTTGCAGTTTCAAATGTAATCTCAAGGGTTGGGGGTAGAAATGCATTGTATGTGAAGTACTTTCATGTTTCCTTTTGAATACTGGGTCTCATTTTAAACTCTTAACCTTCTAGGAAATAACAAGTAATATTGTTCTATAAAATGAATTATAATGTATCTGCACGCTCATTTGGGTTAATCAATTTCTGTTGACTGATGTTCAACAGTGAACAACAGATGTAAGGCAGTGATGTTATTATCTTCTGAGATGTAAAATGTCTTTGTGGATGTGCATTATGATTGATTGCGGGATGAACATGGGCCAATTTGCCAAGCCGTCCGTGTGTTATATATTTCTGTGTGGTAACGTTCAGGGTTAGAATGAGTGCCAATAAATTTCACAACCTGTTGTACTTCTTGCGAATAACATTATAATAGAGCAGTTTATTGGTATTTTTAGCATATTGACACCAATATTTTATTAGTAAACTTTAAATTAGTAAAGATCATATTTTGAAACAATATACCAACTCAAACTAATTTGCTATTTTCCTGTGGTTTTCGTGTTCTCAATCCAGCAATGGTTCTTTTTCAAATAACTTGCCCTCTTTCAATCCTGATCTTTTAGGATTGTAGAACATTACAGCACAGAAATCAGGCCCCTTGGCCTTCTAGCCTGTGTTTTTTTTTTTGTTTTGTTTTTTTTTAATTTTTTTTTTTTCACACCATAAATCACAATAGCCATGATATACACTTTTTCTTTTCCACACATTTACAGTGACTTTTTCTCCCTCCCCCCTCCCTCCTCCCAAGCCACCCCCCCATCCCCCCCCCCTCTCATCCATTTTAGTTATACAATCTAGGTTGCATTAATTCAGTTAGACAATGTTGTCATTCAACAAAAATACACCAGAAATTCTACTGAGTCCATTCTTTTCTTCTCTTCTCCTTCCATCAACTTAGGTAATGTTTGTTCCCGGTAGGTTTTCGCTATTGTATTTAATGTAAGGCTCCCATACTTGTTCGAATATTTCAATATTATTTCTTAAACTATATGTTATTTTTTCTAATGGAATACATTTATTCATTTCTATATACCATTGTTGTATTTTCAAATTATCTTCCAATTTCCAGGTTGACATAATACATTTTTTTGCTACAGCTAGGGCTATCTTAACAAATCTTTTTTGTGCATCCTCCAAGTCAATTCCAAATTCTTTATTTTTTATGTTACTTAGGAGAAAGATCTCTGGATTCTTTGGTATATTGTTTTCTGTTATTTTATTTAATATCTGATTGAGATCATCCCAAAATTTTTCTACTCTCTCACATGTCCAGATTGCATGAATTGTTGTTCCCCTTTCTTTTTTACGTCGAAAACATCTATCAGATACTGTTGGGTCCCATTTATTTAACTTTTGCGGTGTAATGTATAGTCTGTGTAACCAATTATATTGTATCATACGCAGCCTCGTATTTATTGTATTTCTCATCGTTCCAGAGCATAACTTCTCCCATGTTTCCTTTTTTATCTTTATATTTAAATCTTGTTCCCATTTTTGTTTAGTTTTACCATTTGTTTCCTCATTTTCCTTTTCTTGCAGTTTAATATACATATTTTTTATAAATCTTTTGATTAACATTGTATCTGTAATCACATATTCAAGGTTACTTCCCTCTGGTAAACTCAAGTTGCTTCCTAATTTATCTTTCAAGTAGGATCTCAGTTGGTAATATGCCAGCGCTGTATCTCCCGTTATATTGTACTTATCTCTCATTTGTTCAAAGGATAAGAATCTACTTCCTGAAAAACAATTTTCTATTCTTTTAATCCCTTTTTTTTCCCATTTTCTAAAGGCAAGGTTGTCTATTGTAAAAGGGAGTAGCTTATTTTGCGTCAATATTAGTTTTGGTATTTGGTAATTTATTTTATTTCTTTCTACATGAATCTTCTTCCATATATTGAGGAGATGGTGTAATACTGGAGAAGTTCTATGTTGTACCAATTTTTCGTCCCATTTATATAATATGTGTTCAGGTATCTTTTCCCCTATTTTATCTAATTCTAGTCTCGTCCAGTCTGGTTTTTCCCTTGTTTGATAAAAATCTGATAGGTACCTTAATTGTGCGGCTCTATAATAATTTTTGAAGTTTGGCAATTGTAAGCCTCCTTGTTTATACCATTCTGTTAATTTGTCTAGTGCTATCCTCGGTTTCCCCCCTCTCCATAAAAATCTCCTTATTATTTTCTTTAACTCTTTGAAGAATTTTTCTGTCAGTTGTATTGGCAATGCCTGAAATAAGTATAGTATCCTTGGAAAAATGTTCATTTTAATACAGTTTATCCTTCCTATCAGTGTTAGTGGTAGTTCTTTCCAATGCTCTAAATCGTCCTGTAATTTTTTCATTAGTGGATTGTAATTGAGTTTATATAATTGGCCTAGATTTTTGTTTATTTGCACACCTAGGTATCTTATTGCCTGCGTTTGCCATCTGAATGGGGATTCCTCCTTAAATTTTGAGAAATCCGCGTTATTCATAGGCATTGCTTCACTTTTATTTACGTTTATCTTGTATCCCGACACTTCTCCATATTCCTTCAATTTCTTATATAGTTCTTTTATTGATAGTTCTGGTTCTGTTAAGTACACTATCACATCATCCGCAAACAGACTGATTTTATATTCCCTGTCTTTTATTTTTATTCCTTTTATATTATTATCTCTTCTTATCGATTCTGCTAGTGGTTCTATAGCTAGCGCAAACAATAATGGTGATAGTGGGCATCCCTGCCGCGTTGACCTGCTTAAGTTAAATTGCTTTGATACATGTCCATTTACTGTCACTTTCGCTAACGGTCCCTTATATAATGCTTTAATCCAATTAATATACTTCTCCGGTAAACTGAATTTTTGCAATACTTTGAACAAGTAATTCCATTCTACTCTGTCGAAGGCCTTCTCTGCGTCTAAAGCAACTGCTACTGCCGGTGCTTTATTTCCTTCTACTGCATGAATTAAGTTAATAAATTTACAAATATTGTCTGTTGTGCGTCTTTTTTTGATAAATCCAGTTTGGTCTAAATTTACCATTTTCGGTACCTGTTCTGCTAATCTGTTCGCTAATAGTTTAGCTATTATCTTATAATCTGTGTTTAGCAAAGATATTGGTCTATATGACGCTGGTGAGAGTGGATCTTTCCCTTGTTTTAGTATCACTGTAATTATTGCTGTTTTACATGAATCTGGTAAGTTTTGTGTCTCATCAATCTGGTTGATTACATCCAGGAGGGGCGGTATTATTAGGTCTTTAAATGTTTTGTAGAATTCTATTGGGAGTCCATCCTCTCCTGGTGTCTTATTATTTGGTAAATTTTTTATTATCTCTTGTATTTCTACTGTTCCAAATGGTTCTGTTAATTTATTTTGTTCCTCTATTTGTAGTTTTGGTAGTTCAATTTTAGTCAAAAATTCATCTATTTTCCCTTCTTTCCCTTCGTTTTCGGTTCGGTATAATTGTTCATAGAATTCTCTGAAGTTTTCCTTAATTTCTTTTGGATTATATGTAATTTGTTTGTCTTTTTTCCTTGTTGCCAAGACCATTTTCTTAGTTTGCTCTGTCTTAAGCTGCCATGCTAGGATTTTGTGTGTTTTTTCCCCTAGTTCATAATATTTCTGTTTTGTCTTCATTATATTCTTCTCCACCTTATATGTTTGTAATGTTTCATATTTTATTTTTTTATCCGCCAATTCTCTTCTTTTGGTTGTATCTTCCTTTATTGCTAATTTTTTTTCTATGTTTATTATTTCCCTTTCCAACTGCTCTGTTTCCTGATTATAGTCCTTCTTCATCTTGGTTGCATAACTTATTATTTGCCCTCTAATGAATGCTTTCATTGCGTCCCATAGTATAAACTTATCTTCCACTGATTCCGTATTTACTTCAAAGTACATTTTTAATTGTTTTTCAATAAATTCTCTAAAATCCTGTCTTTTAAGTAGCATGGGGTTTAATCTCCATCTATACATTCTTGGAGGGATGTCTTCTAGCTCTATTGCCAATAACAGGGGTGAGTGGTCTGATAATAGTCTAGCTTTATATTCCGTTTTCCTAACTCTCCCTTGTATGTGGGCTGATAACAGGAATAGGTCTATCCTTGAGTATGTTTTATGTCTAGTCGAGTAGTATGAGTATTCCTTTTCTTTTGGGTTTTGTTTCCTCCATATGTCCACAAGTTTCATTTCTTGCATTGATTTAATTATAAATTTGGTTACTTTGTTCTTCCTGTTAATTTTTTTCCCCGTTTTATCCATATTTGGATCCAAATTCAGATTGAAATCCCCTCCTATTAGTATGTTCCCTTGCGTATTAGCTACCTTCAAAAAGATATCTTGCATAAACTTTTGATCTTCTTCGTTAGGTGAATATATATTAAGTAGATTCCAAAGCTCTGAATATATCTGACATTTTATCATAACATATCTCCCTGCTGGATCTATTATTTCCTCTTCTATTTTAAATGGCACATTTTTGCTAATTAATATAGCCACTCCTCTTGCTTTTGAATTATACGATGCTGCTGTTACATGTCCTACCCAATCTCTCTTTAATTTCTTGTGCTCCAATTCAGTTAAATGTGTTTCTTGGACAAATGCTATATCTATTTTTTCCTTTTTCAGTAAATTTAGTAGTTTCTTCCTTTTAATTTGGTTATGTATTCCATTAATATTTAGAGTCATATAGTTCAGCGTAGCCATTTTATATTTTGTTTATCTTCTCTTTCCGTTTTTCCATCATTACCTTTCCTCCTTTTCCATTTCTGTTTTCTTATTTTCAACTCTTTACCAGACAACATTCCTACAACATCCAACATTTTCCTTATTCTCCTATTTCTATCTTCTTTATCCCCAATCTCCCCTTCCCCTCCTGAGTTGCCCTTTATCCCTTGTCGGACAACCACATCTCCCCTCTCCATTTGGATTTGCGAATCCACTCGCAAGCGTCAACTGATTTTGCAGTGACCGCTCTTTTCCCCCCACCCAGCCCCCCCCAGAAAAGATTTCGTTTTTTATATGTCACAAAGGTCACTCTTTTAGTTCCCTCCTTATTCTCTCTATTCTATTACCTTCCCTTATTAATTCTTGTCTATACTTTCTATGTTTTCCTCTAATTACAGATACTTTCACATATGCCCATTGTCTCTATTCACTCTTATACCTCTTTACCCGCATACATATCAATCGTGGTCATTTTTACCCTCCTTACCCGTCTTCATCCCTCAGTCTATTTTTGTCTTTACCCATATACATATCAATCATGATAATTTTTGCTCTCATTACCCGTCTTCATCCCTCAGTCTATTTTTGTAATTGTTCTGCAAATTTTCGTGCTTCTTCTGGATCCGAGAATAGTCTGTTTTGTTGTCCTGGAATAAATATTTTCAATACCGCAGGATGCTTCAGTGTAAATTTATATCCTTTCTTCCATAAAATCGCTTTTGCTGCATTGAACTCTTTTCTCTTCTTTAGGAGTTCAAAGCTTATATCTGGATAGATGAAGATTTTTTGCCCTTTATACTCCAGTGGTTTGTTGCCCTCTCTTACTTTTTCCATTGTCTTCTCCAGTACCTTTTCTCTTGTAGTATATCTTAGGAATTTTACTACAATAGATCTTGGTTTTTGTTGTGGTTGTGGTTTAGGGGCCAATGCTCTATGTGCCCTTTCTATTTCCATTTCTTGCTGTAGTTCTGGACATCCTAGGGCCTTAGGGATCCATTCTTTTATAAACTCCCTCATATTCTTGCCTTCTACATCTTCCTTAAGGCCCACTATCTTTATGTTATTTCTTCTGTTATAATTTTCCATTATATCTATTTTTTGGGCTAGTAATTCTTGTGTCTCTTTAGTTTTTTTATTAGATTCCTCCAATTTCTTTTTTAAGTCTTCTACCTCCATTTCTGCTGCTATTGCCCGTTCTTCCATCTTGTCCATTTTTTTCCCCATTTCTGTTAAGGTCATATCCATTTTATTTATTTTCTTTTCTGTGTTGTTTATTCTTCTTCTTAAATCATTGAATTCCTGTGTTTGCCATTCTTTAAATGACTCCATGTATCCTCTAACAAGAGCAAGTACCTCCTTTACCTTGCCTATCTTTTCTTCTTCTATTTCCCTGTACTCTTCCTCTTCCTCTTCTTCTTCCTCTAGGTTGACCATCTGTTGTTTCTTTGCTGCCCTTTCCTCCTCTTCTTTCTTGTTTCTATTGTCTTCTGTGGTCTCTTCTTGCTGCAGGTGTTCTGCAGCTGTCGTTGCCGTCTGTGGAGATCGACTCCCCAGCTGGTCCCCCCTCCCGTTGGTGTGTTTTTTTGTATGCGCATCGCGCATGCGCGAGGAGTCGCGCATGCGCGGTTGCGCACTTTTACTCGGCTCTGTGAGCCATTGTTGTAGTTCTCTTTCTACCGACCTGAGGTAGTGGGGTCTTCTCTCCACAGCGGGCCTCTTTGGACAGGTAAGGCCTTCACCTTTTTCCTCCGTTGTCTTCTCTTCCTCTCTTCTTTCCGTTGATTTTGATTTTTCTCCTTTTGTCTCCATCTTCTTTCCACCTTTATATTCACTTTTCTTTAACTTGTATTTCTGTGCCTTTGTATTTTCTCTTGTTTTTCCCGACTTTTCTGGAGAGGGCTGGAGTTCACCGTCCGGCCACTACTCCATCACGTGACTCCGCCGGCCTTCTAGCCTGTGTTGAAGTATTATTCCCACTGACCTGCACCCATTTCATATCCCTCCATAGACATACCCCATTTCATATCCCATCCATGTGCCTCTACCCATTCTTCTTAAATGTTAAAATTGAGCCTACATTCACAACTTCAGCTGGCAGCTCATTCCACACTCCCACCACTCTCTGTGTGAAGAAATTCTCCCTAATGCTTCCCCTAAACTTCTCCCATTCACCAATGTCTTCTGCTTTGTATCGCATCTAACCTTAGTAGGAAAAAGTCTACTTGCATTTACTCTATCTACACTCATCATAATCGGGGAGAAGGCTGGGTAGTGGGGGTGAATAGGGAAAATTGATCAGTTCATGATTCAATGGGCTGAATAGCCTATTTCTGCTCCTATGTCATATGGTCTTTTAATTTTGTACACCTCTATCAAATCTCCCTCATTCTTCTTCGCTCTGGGGTAGAAAGTCTTAACCTGTTTAACTTTTCCCTGTAACTCAGTCGTTCCAGTCCCAGCCACATCCTTGTAAATCTTCTCTGCACACTTTCAATTTTATTGATATCTTTTCTGTGTAGTTAGGTGACCAAAACTGTATGCTGGACTCCAAATTTGTCCTCACCAATTCTAATACTTTGATTTATGAACGTCAATGTGCCAAAAGCTCCTGCAATGTCTGTAATGAGTTTGTACATGCTCCCCATGTTTGAGTAGGTTTCCCCCAGGGGCTCAGGTTTCCTCCCACCCCCTCCCGTCGGTGTGTTTTTTTTCATGTGCGGTTGCGCACTTTTACTCGGTTCAGCGAGCCATTTTTGTAGTTCAATTTCTACCGACCTGAGGGAGCGGGTTTCTCTCTCCACCGCGGGCCTCTTCGAACAGGTTAGGCCTTTTCCTTCTTCCTCCGTTGTCTTCTCTTCCTCTCTTCTTACCGTTGATTTCGATTTTTCTTTTTTTGTCGCCATCTTCTTTCCACCTTTATACTCACTTTTCTTTAACTTTTATTTCTGTGCCTTTGTGTTTTCCTTTGTTTTTTCCGACTTTTCTGGAGAGGGCTGGAGTTCACCGTCCGGCCACTACTCCATCACGTGACTCCCTCCAGTTTAGAAAGTTCTTTGATTCACATTCCAATCTCACTTCTCATTCCTCCAAGTTTACTGTTTGCAGGCAATTCTTTTACTGTGCACAGAATTTAACATTTATGAACTTCACCAGGCTTTGGTGCTTGAAAGGTAAATAGTTACCGCTCAGGAAGATTCTTGTCGGTTTTCAGAGAGAGATTTGTTGTTCATTGGACACAAACTGATCCCTTTTAATCAGCCACATCAGTGTCTTGTCAAAGAAACTTGCCCCATCAGGGTTTTCCAGATGATGACCTCTTTCTTTCAGGTCACCACAGAGTTCCTTTTTGTTTCCCTTATTTCAAGTGAAACATTAGGCAGTCAGTCCTCTCCTCTTGTATGAACTGCAAGAGCTTTGACCAGACTGAACTAAACACTCAACAACCCATCTTCCAAATGGGATTTTCCACAAGCTTGCCAGCTTGTCCTGTTCCAGTCCCAGCTGCTGCTGAACTGTAAAACTACAGAACTGAATCCTCTCTCTCTCTCTCTCTCTCTCTCTCTCAGAGAAAAGCTTGTTTTACTCTCTCTGCTTGCAAAACCACATGACCCTCTTAGAGCAGCAAGTTCTATTCCAGATAGCCAGTGGCTCTGACGAGTTCTTTCATCTGTTGCCTTTTTGTAAACAACAATCCTTTAGTGAAGTCTCTTTGGCACTCTCCAGAGCTTTTGCCAAGGCTCTGGAGCCGACATGTCTAGCATGAGCAGAGCTCCAATATTTTAAATAGGATCTGTTTTAAAGACCTACACTAAAAAAACCTCCCCCAGTTTATCTCCCAAAAACACATCTGTAATCTGTCACTGTACCAAAGGTAGAAATAACTAGATTCACAAAAATATGAGATTATTAATAAACAGGTAATTGTAAAGTAGTGTTTGACTTTGTAAGAATTGCCCTTACTTACAGGTCTTGGTAATGAAGTAACAGGACCACTACTAATATCATGGAAAATTTGGTGAACACGAGTGATAATTTAAGGTGCTTGGGAGTAAGAACGGGGGTAGGGTTGGGGGAGAGATACTGAGGGTGAATGTAAGGGGTTCAATACATGGAGAAACTCAGCGGGCCAAACAGTGTTCTTAATGTAGCAAAGATATGTAACCAATGTTTTAGGCCTGAGTCTTTCATCAATGCATGTCAGCCCTTCATCAAGGGGATGTAAGAGGCATGTTTTTCAACATGGAGTGTGGTAGGTGCATGGAATGCACAGCCAACCATGGTGATGGAAACAGATACAACTCAATCTTTTTAAAAGACTATTGGATTGAGAAAATGAATTGAGAAAAATGGAGGATTGTGCAATATGAAAATTCTAGGCTGATGAAGACCTATGGGATACTGGGATTCATTAATAGGGAGATTGAATTCAAGAGTAGAGAGGTCATGTTGCAACTCTTCAAATCTCTGGTAAGACCACACTCAGAGTATTGTGTTCAATTCTGGTCACCTCATTATAGGAAGGATGGGGAAGCTATGGAGAGGGTGCAGAGGACATTTACCAGGATGTTACCTGGATTGGAAAACAAGTCTTATGAGGCAAGGTTAGCAGAACTGGAACTTTTCACTTTGGAATGTAGAAGGATGAGAGGAGACATGATAGAGGTCTACAAGATTGAGAGACGTAGATGGGGTGAACAGCCAGCACGCGTTTCCTAGGGCAGGATCAGCAAACACCAGAGGACATATGGACAAAGTTTAGGGGAGACATCAGGGGTAAGCTTTTTACTCAGAGAATTGTGGGTGCCCAGAATGCCTTGCTGAGGATGGTGGTGGAAGCTGAAACAATGGGAGCACTTAAGAAACTCTTAGACAGGCACATGTATGAAAGAAAAATAAAGGGTTATGGGGTAGGGAGGGTTTACTTTTTTTAAGGAAGGGATGTATCAGTTGGCACAACATCAAGGGCTGTATTGTTCTATGTTAGAAGGTTGTTAGGTTGTTAAGTTGCCACAACACTGGGTCGAAGGGCCTATAAATGCTGTAGAAGTTTGACTTTAATGAGATGTTGATGGAGCAGTAATGAGGTCCATTGTTACGGCTACACTTGCACTGCCACTTAAATGAACATTTCTCTAGCTGCTTTCATGTGGCCAGAATACCCCAACGTAAAACTTTAAAATACCTGAATGTGGCTGTTGGGAGACCATCTGAAAGCGGAGAACCCTGTCCCGAGGTGTACTTACCCAACCTTCCTTGGGTAGGTGTAGTCTCCGTTTCCGCGCGTGCCCCCATGGCACCTGAAAGTAGGCAGGACGATGGCCACAGTTGACAGGAGCCAGCTTTTGCTCCTCGGTGCCTCTCCCCGCCGCGGACCTTTCATGTGCCAGAACAGCGCCTTCAGCGCTGCCACCTGAATGTTGCTTCGCACATACCCGCAACCGGCTTTGGAGCCGCATTCTCCCAGCTTTTCCACCTGAAAGCGGATTCTCTTTCAGCATGTCTGATGAAATGTTCTACATTTGAAATATTATCTCTCTTTTCACAAATCATATTTGACTGGTCAGTTTTCACAACATTTTCTATTTCTTGTTTTTATGTCAGATTGACTCAGTTTTTATATCTGCTCTTTAATGACACTAACAGTAATTTGGCATAGACTAGAAGGGCCGAATGGCCTGTTTTATGTGCTGTAGTAATGTTCTGTGGTTCTTCGGTTCTAATTCACAGACCCACTCCAACTGTGCTAGACCAGATAACATCTCCCTGAGAACCACCATAGTCCAACGTGCTTCAAAGCTGCCACCATTGTCCCTGTGCTGAAGAAGTCATCTGTGTCCTGCCTCAATGACTACGGCCCTGTCACACTCGCATTCCATTTTCTTGGAGTGCTTCGAGAGGCTCGTCATGGGACATATCAAGCTCCTCCTGCCCCCGTCACTAGACCCGCTGCAGTTTGCATACAGACTCAACGGCTCTATGGACAATGCGATCACTGCCTCCATCTAGCCCTCACTTACCTGGAAAACAAGAACTTGTATGTTTGAATGCTGTTTATTGACTTCAGCTCAGCATTCAACACAATCATGCCGCAGTACCTGATAAGGAGGTTGAGCCTGCTGGGTCTAAACACCTCCCTCTGCAATTGGATTCTTAACTTTTGTCAGGGTAACAGCATCTCCAAGACCATAAAACTGGGCATCGCCCTCCCCAGGGCTACTGACCCACCTGATCAGTAAGAATGATGAGTCATCATACAGAGATGAGGTAAACTGTTCTCTCTGGAGGAGGTACTGCAACACTTAGGCCCTTATGAACAGATTTGGCAACAGATTTTTTTCCCCCAAGCCATTAGACCTCTGAACTGCCAGAACATTTGGGGATAGGGTCCTATGGACTGTTACTATATGTCTTAATATTTTAATGTGTTTAACTTCTAAAATATTTATGTAAATATGGTCTGTGGTCCTGGAGAAATGCTATCTCGTCTTTCCCGTGCAAGCATGGAAAGGATGATAAACAAAGGTAAGATGACTTGACTGTCTGTTGCCTTCTGCATTGTTAAGGCAAGACCTAACACAAGGTTGGGGAACAATGCTTCAACTTCAGGAGCACGTTGCAGTCTTCTCCACTTAATTTTGTATTCTATAATTTTAAAGACATGCTCTTTCTTTGTCTCTTTAAGGCCCATTTCTGCTGCCTGCCATCTTTTTTCTTCATTATTAGCTTCACCTTGTATCATCTGCCATTTCTTCAACCAATTAGAGATTAATTTGGTTTCACTCGTGTTTATCTGCTGCTTGGGCTAACCTATTTCACTTTTTCAAATGCAATGAAGACTCCCTCATCTGAAACGTTAACTGATTCTCTCAGTAGAAGCTGCCTTAATTTTTTTCTCTATTTTCCATTTGCAGCTTTTACATCATATTGGCTCAGTTTTTTTTAAATTCTGTGCAAGTCTAGCCTGTCAGGCAGGCCCTTCACACATGGAGCAATTTATAGAAGCCAATTTACCCACGTGCGTGCACACCCGTGGCTACGGAAACCCATGTGGTTGCACGGAGAACACGTAAACTTTATAGAGAGTCCTCAAGGTCAGGAAAGGTGAGGAATTAATCCAGTTTACTAGCTGTGCTGCCCATAAATTCAGGATAATCAGGTGCTGGTGCTAGGAATTAAATTCCAGGGCCTTGCACATGCAAAGCATAAGCACTTGACCCCTAAATTACAGCTCTCGTTTTCAGTATAATGACATTCTTTATTATGGTGTTATATCAGAATATGCATGTTCCATATTATTGCAGTAGATGGGACTGTAGCATTGGTTAACACTTAGTTTCTCATCGACTAAAATAACTCGACACACTTTTAGGTATTGCTTTATACTGCAGTTAGTCACAGAGAGGGAAATATTCCTTTCTCTGGAAAAAAAACACTCCATCATTCGGCATAGCCTTTCCTGAACTGTATCTGTTAAAGAACCTTCAGCCTTTTTTAGATCCATTAATCCCATTCAGAATATTGGCAAGTTGGCACTGTGCCTTGCATTGCTTTTGTCCACTTTGTGTGCAGGAGTTGAGGTTGTAGCTGGAGTGTTTGATCTCCAAATAGCCACCAATGAACTAAAACTAATGCAATCTGAAAAGATGAATAATTATCACATTTGTGCTTTCCAAGTTACTGCAAGTTGCTTCATTTGTTTTTCTACTTCTGATATTCACGGATGGGTTCAGTCCCAAATAATGTACCCATGAAAGGTATTTCATCAGTGCTTTAGTCGATGCAGGTTCTGGATAAACATGATTCCCTCTTACATGCTGAACTCAGCTTTGAATCCAACAGTTCTGTGGAACTAGTGGTGGCTGGGCAGGGCACATTTACTAAAGATAAGCAGAGTGAATATTTCCCCTTTTCTGAATTAATGTTGAGTTTTAATCCATCAGGGTGAAATGTGTTTTTAAAGTTAGGACTTTTTAAAGATTATTTTACCTCCAATAAAGTCATTGGGAACTGCACGTCCACAAAAAATTAGTGTGGCCTTGGGTATCTGTGGAAGGTTCAATCTGAATTGAGTTTGGTCCAACATATTTCACAAAAGTGAACTGTCCCTATCTACATTAAGGTAACATGATGTAGCACTGAGAGATATTCAGTGAAGCTTTTCATGAGGGTTTGGACCATATAAGTTTGTATAAAGTTGAGGAACCTCTGATTTAAAGCCCTTCTGGGTATCAAAGAAAGTTCAATGCAAAAACAACAATGTTATGATACTGAGAATTCAATGCTACAAGAAGCCCAAAATGCATTGTCCAACAGGACTGTGGATGAGAATTGGTTTCTACCTTTTTTTTTTGGCTTGATTTTGATGTGATGTGTTGAATACTGTCTTCCTTGCTATAACTTTCTGATTCTTTGACACGAATTGTAGGGTATTCAAATTGTAGCTCAGGGAGAGGTTATTCAGGCCATTGTATCTAGTTGTGCCTTTAAAAAGCTGGTCTTGCTTTCTTGTGCTTTCCCTTTTTATGGAGTTATTTATCATTTCGATTTGTCAATCGCAGGGAGATCTACCCATTAAATTGCCAACCTGGTGATTTAAAGGGGATCCCGCTCCTGCAATGACGTGTCACGCACTCACCAGAAGTACTGCCGGATGTCCAGATGCTGGCTGCCCGGTGACGCGCACACGCAAGCGCTGACGTCACTGAAATAATCGGATCGGCCATTTTTGTTTTCAGATCGCCTGTGGACGCGACCTAGGTAAGTTTAACTGGGTTCCCTGACCTACCTCTGAGGTAGATCAGGGACCTGCTTGGATTCCGACGGGGTTGACCGGGTTGGATCCTTTCTAATTGCCGTGTAACTGGGCAAAATGCCTGGTTAACCCCATTTTACATAGCAGTTTGAAAGGGCCTAAAGTTCAGGTCATTTGGCAGGAGAGTGTTCCTCCCATCTGTGGGTGGTCGGGGTGGGATAGTATATAAGGCCATGGACAGACATGTGAGCTTGGGAGTGTGACTCAGAATTGAAATGATTGGCTACTGTTGCAAATGGAGAGGAGGTGTTGAGTGAAGTAATCTCCCAATCCGTGACCGGTTTCTCTGATGTAGAGAAGGCCACAAAGGGAGCACCTTGCAAGGGAAATTTGCCACAGGGAATCAAACCAACAAGGTACATGCAGCAGCACGAAGATTAACCAAGAAGAAACAGTAAAATGATGGTTTGTTAATGTGCACCACAAAATCCCTGCTCTTGTTACTGGCTTACTGGCACATACTTTGATACCGATTTTCCAGTGTCAGGTCTGGCTTGTGACCTGGAATGGAGCTTGGGTTTGTTCCTCAGGGAAAAGAAACCTAGCTGCTCCACGTGATGGTTTTATACCCCCCCTGCTGATCAGTGGGGCTGGCCCAGGTGTGCCCAAAATAGGCAGGTGATTAACAGAGCCAGTGGCAACATGTGTGGTTTTTAGAAAAGGCCAATCACAAGATGCTCTTGACCTTGATTGACAGGTGTGGTGGCTTCTGATCAAGATCCTGCCGGAGAGGTCACATGACCTTCCACCCGACAGGCAGCATAGGTTTCATGGAACAGAAGGGCCTTCTATCATGCCAACTTTTATTGTTTCAGCACATGGCAATTTCTGAATATCCTATGCTAAGAGAAATTTGCCTGCCAAACCTTCCCCACTTACATAATATCATAGCATTTAGACTCGATCATTGAATGAACCAGCATGCGTATTTAATGTCAACATTTTTGTTTTGGTCCACAGGTAGAAGAGGAATTATGGGAGGAAGAATTCTTGGAACGTTGTTTTCAGGAGATGCTGGATGAAGAGGACCAGGAATGGTTCATTCCAGAGCGGGATTTACCAGGCATCAACCAGATGCAACAACAAATGAATGGACTATCCATAAATGACGGCAGCAAAACAGAGGACCTTGTGGTAAATAGCAAAAAATAATGTAAAACAAAGAACTATCCCACCAAGACCACCCGTAAATTGGAGGATACGACCAAAAAAAATAATGTGTCCATTAAATAAGCCCATGGTACCATATTACCTCTCAATTTCTCTGCTCTATAAAAAGTAATCCCAGGTTTTCCAGCCTCTCTATGTAACTGAATTTCTTCATTCCTGGTATCTATGTTCCAATAAAATGTTTCTGTGCCCTTTTTAGAATCTTTACTTTCAAACTATAGCACACACTACAGTTATGCTCAAGCTAGTGCTTTATAGAGCACAAGAAAATAGGAGCAGAAGCAGAATTGCTTGCTTTTCATTATTATTCACTGTCATTCATTCCAGGCCTCTCAACTTCTTTTCTGTGGCTGTTCCTCAATCTTTCTTTCAAAATGTATATATTTTCTCATTAAGCCTCCACAATCTCCTTGGATGGAGAATTACTGAGATTAATCATTCTGTATGAGAAATTCCTCTGCTCTTTGTTTTAAATGATTTAAAATTCAATTTATTGTCATGTAATAAAGACAGTGCAATATTACAAAAAATGTGTTTTTGTCCGCTGTAAGGCAGACAGATTTGCCATCAGCAGAAATTGCCTGGAGTGTCTCCTAAAGTCAGAGAAAGAGAAGAAAAAGATAGTCATCGTGTTTCCATGGATTCTCCTCCATCCCTCCTGCAGACACACAGAGTCCAATCGAACAAAGAGCAGACTGAGCTCCAGATCCGAACTTTCAAAACATTCAGGAACCCTTTAGTGCCCTCGGCGCCCTCTCACTTCCCAGTTCCAATATCTGGTGCCCCTTCAGCCAGCCTTGAGCCAGTCTCTAGCAACAAAACATAGTGTTATATTACACAAAATTACCTTTTGTCTACTATAAAGCAGATAAAGATTTGCCATCAGCAAGATATTGCCCAGCATCCTTGACAATAAGAGAAAGAGAAGCAAAAGAGAGTCCTCCCAAGAGTCAGTGAGTATCCGTGGATTCGCCTCCAGCCCTCCTGTAGCCACCAGTCAAAACTATTGGCCAACCCAAGCTCCAGATCCAAACTGACATGATAAAGAATCTCCCAGTGCCCTCAGCACCCTCTCGCATCTCGTCTCTAATATGTGGCACTCCTTCACCAGTCTGATCTTCAGCAGTCCCTTGACCATAATCTTCTGCAGCCTGCGTGTGATCCTCACCACAGCCCACTGTCAGTGTGCTCTTAAGCTGCAGAGCCTTTTGCTGGTCTGACACCATGGTCACTCTCACGTGGGTCGTCTCCTCTGCTTTTCCTTCTCAAATGGAGGTTGGTCTCCTCATCCCTGTTCTCTGGTGCCTTAAGCTAGTCCTCTCCCTCCTCGGTTCCTACAACTCCTTGAGGCTGCTGCCGAACATGGGTGCCACCATCTTCGGCCCAGACCCTGCAATTGTTGGATTTTTAGAATAAACCACCATTGGCTCCTTTAACAGGCTGTTTAAAGGGAGTTGTTGGCAGTTGGACAGGGCGGAAGAACCCTGCAGAGCAGTGCTGTGTCTCCACTCTCCATGGGTCCGCACCAGCGATAGCATTGCCTTTACAGCTGCTCCAGCTGCACTGCCATTTTTTTTTAAAGTCCATGTTGTTCATCTGTTTGTAATGAACAGCCCTCTCATCCCAGGAATTAGCTTGGGGAATATCTTATGGATTACTGCAAATGCTAGTATATCCTTTCTTAAATACAGGAACCAGCACTGCCCTGTGGCCTCACCAACACCTTGTGCAATTGTAACCACACATTTCTAATTTTAAACTTCACCACTACTCCATCCTTAAAATAAAAGCCAATATGCCATTTCTTACTAGCTACCTCTACAACGCATCTGCTATGTTTTTTGTAATTCATGGATAAGACCACCCATTTGAATCGTCTGCCTTATAATTTCTCTTACTGAGGTGCATGATCTCACACTAAATTCTGTTTACCAATTTTTTCTCCACTCATATATTCTGTTGAAGAGTCTATATGTTATAATTGCAACAGTCCTTCTACTTATTTTTGCAATATCAAAAAACTTGGATAATTTGCACTTTGCCCTTTTTTCCAGATCACAAGATAAAGTCTTGTGACAAGATCAAGTCTGCTCCGCAAATTCACCCTGAGATAAACTTCTAGTTCCAATTTCTTGCCTTTTCCCCATGTCCCTTGATACCATGACTAATTAGATACCTGTCAATCGCTCCTTTAAATTCCCCCAATGATCGGGTTCCATAGCTGTATGTGGTAATGAATTTCACAAATCCTTTGGCTAAAGAAATTTTTCCTCATCTCAGTTTTAAATGGGTACCACTTCCTATTCCCATCTACTCTCTCCAATCCTTTCAGCATTTGATATGTTTCTATGAGATCTCCACTCATTCTTCTTTATTCCTATGAATATAATCCAAGAGCCTCTAAACGTTGCTCATACGTTAGCCCCTGCATTCCAGGAACAATCCTGGTAAATCTTCTCTGTACTCTCTCCAACATTATTACATCCTTTCTAAGATAAGGGGCCCAAAACTGCACACAGTTCTCCAAATGAGGTCTCACCAGTGCCCCATCGAGCCTCATTTAAAAAAAAAATATATTTTTAACATTATGAACCATATTAATCAAAATATACACAAACATTTCCCTCTTGAATATACACAGTGTCATTTTCTCTCCTCCCCCCCTTCCCTCCCTCCTTCCCACCCCCCTCTCAACCCATTAAATGTTCAACCCATAGAGCCTCATCAACACCTCTTTACTCTTATACACTCTTCTTTGGCTTGGCTTCGCGGACGAAGATTTATGGAGGGGGTAAAAGTCCACATCAGCTGCAGGCTCGTTTGTGGCTGACAAGTCCGATGCGGGACAGGCAGACACGGTTGCAGCGGCTGCAGGGGAAAATTGGTTGGTTGGGGTTGGCTGTTGGGTTTTTCCTCCTTTGCCTTTTGTCAGTGAGGTGGGCTCTGCGGTCTTCTTCAAAGGAGGTTGCTGCCCGCCAAACTGTGAGGCGCCAAGATGCACGGTTTGAGGCGATATCAGCCCACTGGCGGTGGTCAATGTGGCAGGCACCAAGAGATTTCTTTAGGCAGTCCTTGTACCTTTTCTTTGGTGCACCTCTGTCACGGTGGCCAGTGGAGAGCTCGCCATATAACACGATCTTGGGAAGGCGATGGTCCTCCATTGCAGTCTCTATACACTATTCCTCTTGAAATGAATGCCAACATTGCATTTGCTTTTTTTTACTGACAATTCAACCTGGTGGTTAACTTTTAGGTCATTCACAAATGTAGTAAATAGATGATCTGGGTTCAGTGTAATAATTTGTCTTGTGTACATGCTAACACACTTCCTCCAGTAACCTGTGTTCTTATCTTGTACACCAGTATTTTATGTGAAACTTTGTTAAATGTCTTCTGGAAATCCAAATACATGTTATAGCCTCCCATCTATCGACTCTGCCTGTTACATCCTCAAAAAGCTCCTACAAATTTTCAAAAGTGATTGTTCTTTCAGCAAACTATGTTGACTTAGAAATCCTAAGGGTTTTTACAGATATGTGAACAGTGAAAGGAGGGTTAAGGATAGAATAAGTCCACTGGATGAACTATGTCAGGAACCGTATGAGATGGGAGAAATATTGAACAATTTTTTCTCGTCCATATTCACGAGGGAAAGGGACATTGGGCTATACGAGATAAGAGAGGCAAAAGGCTTAGTTATGGAAAGGATAGGGATTAGTAAAGCGAGGGTTTTGGAGCTTCTAGGGTCAATTAAGGTGGATAAGTCTCCTGGTCCTGATGGGATTTTTTCCAGGACTTTTAGGGAGGTCAGGGAACAAATAGCGGGGGCACTGACAGTGATTTTTCAAAGATCAGTGGAGGAGGGGGTGGTACCACAGGATTGGAGGGTTGCAAATGTAGTTCCGTTGTTTAAAAAAGGCATTAGGTGTAGGCCAAGTAATTATCGACCAATAAGTTTGACTTCGGTGATGGGGAAGGCTATGGAGGGTATTCTTTGAGATAGTATATATGCATATCTGGATAGGCAGGGATTGATTAGGGGCACCCAGCATGGGTTTGTAAAAGGAAAGTCATGTTTGACAAAGGACATGTTTGACAAACCTTGTTGAGTTTTTTGAGGAAGTGACAAAAAAGGTGGATGAAGGTAAAGCAGTTGATGTGATCTATTTAGATTTTAGTAAGGCTTTTGATAAGGTTCCGCATGGAAGGTTAATAAAGAAGGTTCAGTCACTAGGAATTAGTAGAAAGATTGTGACATGGGTTCAGAGGTGGCTGGGAGATAGACAGCAGAGAGTCATGGTGGACAACTGTATGTCAAGTTGGAAGCCTGTGACAAGTGGGGTGCCTCAGGGATCGGTGCTGGGTCCCTTGTTGTTTATCATTTATATTAATGATTTAGAGGAGGGTGTGGTTAACTGGATAAGCAAATATGCAGATGATATGAAAATGGAGGGAGTGGTGGATAGTGAGGTAGATTTTCTTGGATTACAGAAGGATTTGGTTTGTTTGGAAGAGTGGGCCGAAAGATGGCAGATGGAATTCAATGTAGACAAGTGTGAGATGTTGCATTTCAGTAAAAATAACCAAAATAGGACATATACAGTTAAGGGGAGGGCATTGAGGCATGCAGAGGAGCAAAAGGACCTGGGGGTTATGGTACAGAGTTCACTGAAGGTGGATTCCCATGTAGATAGGGTGGTTAAGAAGGCATATGGTATGCCGGCCTTCATAAATCTTAGTATAGAGTATAGGAGCTGGGAAGTGATGCTGCAGCTGTTTAAGGCATTGGTGAGGCCAGGTTTGGAGTACTGTGTTCAGTTCTGGTCTCCAAATTATAGAAAGGATATAGATAAGGTGGAGAGGGTGGAGAGAAGGTTTACAAGGATGTTCCCTGGGTTACAACTTCTGGATTACAGGGAGAGATTAAGGAGACTGGGACTTTATTCATTGGAATGTAGACAACTGAGAGGGGACTTGATAGAGGTATTTAAAATTTTGAAAGGAATAGATAGACTAGACGTAAACAGACTCTTTCCCCTGAGGGCAGGGGAGGCTGGAACAAGAGGCCATGAGTTAAGGGTAAGGGGGCAACACTTTAGGAGAAATATTAGAGGTGGCGTTTGCACTCAGCGAGTGGTAGAAAGTTGCGTCAGGGTCCCTTCTGTCATTTAAGAGAAAGTTGGATGTGTACATGGAGGTGGGGGGGGGGGGGGGTGGGTTGGAGGGTTATTGGTGGTGAGCGGGAGGTTCGAGCTAGTGGAGTTGTTCTAGTGAAATGGTGCGGACTCAAAAGGCCGATATGGCCTGTTTCGCTCCGTAAATGGTTATAGAAATCGACAATTCTGGTTTGAGACTCCATAACGGGAGTGAACTTTCTGTCTATGTTTCTGGTTCAAAGAATTCACCTCTTCTAAACTCAAAAATGTAGAAGCCTAGGGTATTCTTCAAATGACAGATTTTCCATTCCAGAAACCAACCAGGACAATCTTTGCTGCACTCAATGGCAAATATATTTTAGATAAGGAGACCAAAACTGTGCAGAATCTCTGATGGTGCCTCATCAAACCCATACAATTGCAATTAAGTATCTTTATTGTGTGAAAATCTTGTAATAGAAGTCAATTATATCATTTATCTTCTAAATTGCAAGCTATATCTGCAAGTTAGCCTTCAGTGACCCATGTCCAAGGACACAGGTCCCTTTGAACATCATTTGACAATTGCAAACTTTTTAGAAATATTCAGCATTTCACATAACCTCATATTTTATTACCCATTGTCATCTATTTTGTATTCTTCCCCATTATACTCCCTCTTGCATATTGTTTGCCCACATGATTTGCTTGACCATAAAGCCTTAAGATACAGGAGCAGAAGTAGGCCATTCTATCATTAGCTGATCTATTCTCCAACTCACCCCCACTTCCCTGCCTTTTCCCCATACCCTTTGGTACCCTGACTATTCAGATACCTATTCATCTCTGCCTTAAATACTCCCAATGACCTGGCCTCCACAGCCACCTGTGGTAGAAAATCTCTGACAAAAGAAATTCCTCTACATCTCTGTTTTAAATGGGTGCCCTTCAATCCTGAAGTTGTGTCCTCTTTTCTTGACTCCAATACCATGGGAAACAACTTTGCCACATCTGCTCTTTCCAGACTTTTCAACATTCGAAATGCTTCTATGATGTCCCTCCTCATTTTTCTGAACTGCAAGGAATACAGTCCAAGAGCCATCAAACATTCCTCATATGCTAGTCTTTTCATTCCAGATATCATTCTTGTGAATCTTCTTTGAACCCTCGCCAATGTTAGCACACCCTTTCTTAAATAAGGAGCCTTAAATAAGGAGCCATATTCCAAGTGAGGCTTTATCAGTGCCTTAAAGCCTCAACATCACATCCTTGCTCTTGCATCCTATTCCCCTAGAAATGAATGCCAACATTGCATTTGCCATCTTCACCACCAACTCAACCTCGAGGTTAACCTTCAGGGTAACCTGCAAAGGACTCCTAGTCCTTTTGCTCCCCTGAATTTTGAAGTTTATCCCCATCCAAACAATAGTCTTTCCTTTTGTTCCTTCTACCAAAGTACATGACTAGATCACATTCTCATCAGTGATCATGTTCCCACTTAATTTTGTGTCACCACTAATCTTGAAAATGTTACATTTGGTCTCTTAGCCAAAGCGTAAATGAAAATTATGATTATTTAGGGCCCATATTCTGATCCCCGCTATCATCCCAGCATGAGAGAGACTTTGTTTACTTGCTAGTATCTTATAATATCCCTGGGTTCTAATCCTGCCCACCAAACTCTTGTTTGGGTCCCTGTTGAAATCATTATGAAAATTAATATATGCTACTTTTACTGGAGAGTTCAGGGAGTTAGGCACTCAGTTGAAGGACAGGACCTCCAGGGCAGTGATCTCAGGATTGCACCCCGTGCCATGTGCTAGTGAGGTTTGAAATAGGAGGATAATTCAGCTTACACATGAGCACAGGAGGGAGGGCTTCAGGTTTCTGGATTATTGAGCTCTCTTCTAAGGAATGTGGGACCTGTTTCAACAGGACGGTTTGGATCTGAACTGGAGAGGGACTAATATCCTTGCTGGAAGATTTGCTGGTGCTGGAGTTTAAACTAGATCTGGAGGGGAATGGGAACCAGAATGCCAGAGCAGATAGAGGAGTGGAGGGGGAAAAGGTGATGTGAAAATTGCATGTAATGGTAGAAGACAACAGGTTGATATGTGGTGGAAGTGTTCTCAGGTGCATCTATTTCAATGCAGGGAGTATTGTAGGAACAGCAGACGAGCTTAGAGAGTGGATTGGCACATGGAATTATGACATGGCCATTAGTCAAACTTAGTTGCAGGAGGGGCAGGACTGGCAGTTCAGTGTTCTGGGCTTCTGTTGCTTCAGACGTGATAGAACAGGGGAGGAGTGACACTGCTCTTCAGAAAAAATATATCACAGCTGTGCTCAAGCAGGACAGACCAGAGGGCTCATCTACTGAAGCTATATAGGCTGAGCTGAGGAACGGGAAAGGTATAACCATATAGACCACTCAATAATCAACGAGAATTGGAGGAGCAAATCTGTAGAGAGATGGCACTCAGCTGCAGGAAACATAAGGTTATGATAGTAGGAGATTTTAATTTTCCACATATTGACTGGGACTCCCACACTGTAAAAGAACTGGATGACTTGGAGTTTGTCAAATGTCTTCAGAAAAATTTTCTAAATCAATATATAAAGGTATCAACTCGAGTGAATGCTGGATCTCCTATTAGGGAATGAGACAGGATATAACCACTTACAGCACAGAACAGGCCAGTTCGGCCCTACTAGTCCATGCCGTAGCAAATCCCCATCCTCCTAGTCCCACTGACCAGCACCCGGTTCATACCCCTCTAGTCCCCTCCTATCCATGTAACAATCCAGTCTTTCCTTAAATGTAACCAGTGATCCCGCCTCGACCACGTCTGCCGGAAGCTCATTCCACATCCCCACCACCCTCTGTGTAAAGAAATTTCCCCTCATGTTCCCCTTATAATTTTCCCCCTTCAACCATGTCCTCTAGTTTGAATCTCCCCCTTTCTTAATTGAAAAAGCCTATCCACATTTACTCTGTCTGTCCCTTTTAAAATCTTAAACACCTCTATCAAGCCCCCTCTCAATCTTCTATGCTCCAGAGAAAAAAGCCCCAGTCTGCACAACCTTTCCCTGGAACTCAAACCTTGAAATCCTGTCAACGTTCTCGTGAACCTTCTCTGCACTCTCTCTATTTTGTTTATATCTTTCCTATAATTTGGTGACCAAAACTGTACACAGTACTCCAAATTTGGCCTCACCAATGCCTTGTACAATTTCATCATAACCTCCCTACTCTCGAATTCAATACTCCGATTTATGAAGGCCAACATTCCAAATGCCTTCTTCACCACACCATCTACCTGAGTATCAGCCTTGAGGGTAGGTGACAGAAGTATGGACTGGGGAACATTTTGGGTCCAGTGATCATAATACCATTAGATTCAGGTTAATTATGGAGAAGGATAGGTCTGGGTCTCGGGTTGAGATTCTAAATTGGAGAAGGGTCAATTTTGAGGAAATGGAAAGGATCTAGAATCCATGGATTAGGGCAAGGATGTGTTTGGTAAGTGGAAAGCCTTCAAAGGTGAAATTTTGAGAGTACATAGTTTATATGTTCCTGTCAGGATTAAAGACAAGGTTAGCAGGCAGAGGGAACCTTGGTTTTCAGGGGATCTTGGGATCTGGTTCAGAAGAAGAGAGGAGTGCATAGCAGATATGAACAACATGGAACAAATGAGATGAAGAACATTAAAAATGCAAGGAAGACTTCAAGAAATAAATCAAGAAGGCTAAAAGAAGACATGAAGTTGTTTGAGTGACAATGTGAAGGAAAATCCTAATGGTTTCTACAAGTATAATAAAACCAAAAGGATAGTAAGGGACAAAATTGGTCCCCTCAAAGATGAGAGTGGTCAGCTATGAATGGAGCCAAAAGAAATGGGGAGATATTAAATGGGTTTTTGTCATCAGTTTTCACTCAGAAAACTGGCAGATTCATGGGAAGTAAGGAAAACAAGCAGTGAGGCCATAGAACCTATACAAATTAAAGAGGAGGAGGTGTTGCTGTCTTAAGGTATCTCCAGGATCTGACAATATTCCCTTGGACCTGGAGAGAGGCTTGTGTAGAAATTGCATGGGCTCTGGCAGAAATGCTTAAAATGTCCCTAGCTATGGATGTGGTGCCAGAGGATTGGAGGGTTCCTCAGGTTGTTCCGTTGTTTAAAAAAAGACTCCAAAAGTAACCCTTGGAATTATAGGTCAGTGAACAGTAGGTAAATTAGGAGAAGTTGTACCGCACCCTCATCAGACCACATTTGGAATATGCAGTACAGTAGCTGCATGGGACCCATACTCAAATAATACCATTGAACATAGTCTAATTTGTCACAAATACATTTGGAAGAGGAGCGAGCGTTACAAAGCTCTTGGATTCATTGAAGTTGAGGTCTCTCCAAGACTGACGTGAAGCACACTGCCTGACCTGTTTTTACATTTCCATACCAAACTCAAGCCTGCGAGGAGCAGACGAGAGCATGCAACCCAATTTGTGGTGCCATCTTCCAAGACAGGTGTGTACAGCAATTCATTCTTCCCCCACACAATTAAAGCCTGGAATATTCTCAACACAACCAGACCCAATTAAATTGAAGACAGCCCTTCTTCAAAAGTCTCCTCCTTAAGCCCACCCTCCCCCACCCCCAGTTTAAATTCCACATGGAATATTTTGGACCAAAAACCAAGAGATCGGATGTACAATTATTTCCATGGCCAGGGACTGATAAGGAATAGTCAACATGGCTTTGTGCGTGGTAGGTTGTGCTTTACCAATCTTATAGAGTTTTTAGGGGCAATTACCAGGAAAGTTGATGAAGGAAAGGCTGTGGATATTGTCGGCATGGACTTTGACAAGGTCCCACATGGGAGGTTAGTTGGAAAGGTTCAGACGCTGGGTATTCATGGTGAAGTATGAACTAGATTCGTGAATGGCTGGATGGGAGAAGCCAGAGAGTAGTGGTGGATGATGCTTCTCAGACTGGAGCCCTCAGTATGATGAGTGGGGCCTCGGGGATCGGTGTTGTTTGCCATCTATATCAATGATCTGGATGATAATGTGGTCAATTGGATCAGCACATGGATGATAGAAAAGGAGAGGGTTGTGGGTGTGAGGTGGGGAAGGCTTATTTTGTTGAGATGGTTTATACAGGTCAGCACAACGTCGTGGGATGAAGGGCTTATACTGTGCCGTACTGTTAGGTTTTATTCAAGGATCTGGGTGTTCTAGTGCAGGAATTACAATGTATCAGCCAGGTCAAACAGTTATGAAGGCAACGTCATTTTGGCCTTCATTGGAAAGGGGTTGGAATTTAAAAATAGGGAGATTTTGTTGCAATTGTGCAGGATATGGATGAGACCTCATCTGGAATACTGTGTAAAGATTTTGTCCCTGTAAAATGGGCATAATAACAATTCAAAAGAGATTTGAGCAGATAAATGAGGAGGGGCTTAGAGGGATATGGAACAAATGCAGGCAAATGGGATTATCCCATTATCCCAGAATGCCAAATTGGATTAGTTGAGCCTAATGGCGTGTTTTATGCTGCATGGTTCTGACTCCATCTCTTTAAAAAAAAAGGTACAGTAACAAAGGAGGCAGTTTCAAGGAAGCTAAATCCCAGGATAGTTTGTCCTTTCATGAAAAACAATTTGGGCCTATATTTCATGGAGTTCCAAAATGTAGGATGGCCTTATTCAAACATACAAGATCCGAAGGTGATTTGGCAGGTGGATGTTGGGCCTTTCTCGCCAGAGAAATAAGGGGGCATAACTACAAGATAAGGAGCTGGTCATTTAAAATTGAAGGGCGTGGAAATTTCTTCTTGCAAAGGATAGTGAATATCTGGAAATCTCTGTCCTAGTGAGTGTTGGAAGCTTGGTCATTAGAAGGAAATAAAGTGGAGATGGATAATATTTGATTGATCATGAAATACAGGGGTGTGGAGAAATAGCACAGAAGAAGAGTTGAGGTCAGCACAGATCAGCCACAATCATATTGAATGCATGGCCTCCTGCAGATGTCGGATAGCACAGAAGAGTTGAGGCCAGCATAGATCAGCCACAATTATATTGAATGCATGGCCTCCTGCAGATGTTGGATAGCACAGAAGAAGAGTTGAGGGCAGCACAGATCAGGCACAATCATATTAAATGGATGGCCTCCTGCAGATGTCGAATGCAATACACTAAAGTGTTGGAGAAACTCAGCAGGTACGCAACATCCCAAGGAAGTAAAAGGAACCAATGTTTCAGGCCTAAGCCCTTCATCAGGAATCTGGAAAAACAGATGCCTGAATAAGAGGGTTCGGGCAGGAAGGGGAAAGGAGAACAGGCTAATAGGTAAAAGGTGGATACAGGTGGCAGGGTTGATGCGAAAGAAGCTGAGAAGTGATCAGGGAAGAGGGCATCGGTCTGCAAAGATTAGCTCTCTATAAGAGAAAGCAGGGAAGGGGTGGGGAGCTGGAGGAAAAGGGATAGAGGGGCAGCAAAAGAGATACGGGGGAGGGGTGAAAGAGAGGTATGGGGGGGGTTAAAGAAAATTGCAGAGGTCAACATTAATGCCATCTGGTTCTTTGCATGTGGCCTCGATTTGACAGTATATGAAGCCATGGACAGACATGTCAGTTAAAATGATATCGACTTCTCCAATTTCTGTTAACCCCCTCTTCAATTCTACTTTTCAGTAGTATTATCTCATTCTGTACCTCTTCCATATTTCTCATCCCATCCATCTAATCCTCAAAATACCTTGATTCATTATCTGAAAGTCTGTCAAAACTTGCATATACTAAACAACTGCACATATCCAAACCCCTGGAGTCAAGAATTCCAAATATTTGCAGTTATCTCCTCATTCTTGATATAATTTTTGTGGAACCATGACCAACTGAAGGAAACAATTCCTCAGCATCCAATCTTGCCTGTCTCAATGATTTTCTCTCCTTATTCCAAACTCCAGCGAGGAGAGAACAGTCCTTTTCTGGTCATATGATAATCACGCATCTAGAAATCAATCTCTCTTTTGGTACAAACGCAAAACCTGGTTTTGGTTTTAATTTTGACATATTTAAACCATTGAATGAAATCAAGAAATGCTCCTTCCAACTCAGATGTTTCTGTAGTTAAGAAAATAACTGTCTCTGTTTAGCCTAATAAATCTAATTGTTGCCTCTTTCTTCCTTCTAGAGTAAAAGTACTCTGAATCCTGACGCCAAGGAATTTGTTCCTGGAGTGAAGTACTGAAATTTTGAGAGTCTTGTAGGCTGCCCTCTACCGGAGGAAGCAAAAAAATACAATTTCTGAACACTGTGAAACGAGTCACTTTTTAGGATGGCCAGTTGGTTCTAGATGCTATTGGATTACCCACCCTCTCCCCTTCCCTATGCCGAAACTTGTTTAGATTGAATGCTCTTTTTTTTTAAGCTTCATTGCAAAACTTGGTCCTTTCACAATTTCTGATCTGTGCAAGAGTTCGCCTGGTGTACAGTATTCCATTTGCCACGAATCCGAATGGGTCTGCTACTTAAAACAACTGGTCTCGTAGTTCGGCAGGTGAGGAAGGAGATGAATTACCCGAAACCTGTTCAGTTTATGGACCATTTGCATGTCTTGAAAGATGGGTTTAAAGTGACAGTGCCCTTTTTAAATAAACAATTTAAGAATTGGTATAAGCAAACAACAAAAGCACTTTGCCAAAAATGATTTTTAATGAGAATTGAATAACTATAAATTGCTGGAACCTGACGTGAACTGCTTTGGTTCTTCTACTGCCTGATAATAAATGTCCCCTCTCCCAAATTTCAAGAGCCTTGTAAAGGTGGGGTGGAGGGTTGGGGGATGGATATAAACTAAACAGTATTACCGCAACTATTTCAGGTAGTTAGATTATTTTTGTCCACAATATTATCCTAAAATAACACTAGCAGTAAAGGGAATGCTCTAGAGGCTAAATGTGTTGCAGCGCATATTATGATATTTTATTTGGAATGTATTTGTATCTTTTTCATTTTATTTTACGTGCTGCCCAAGTAGGCTTAAAAAAGAGATATTTGTTTCAAGTGGGGTTTGTGTGGGGAAATCTTTTATTGACTGGGGGATAAAATTGGGTTGCACTTTTTGAAATTATGTAATGAGGTAGGGGCTTTTTGGGTGGGAGCAAGGACAAAAGGTTGCTCATACAAAGAGCATCTTTAACCAGCAAGCACCTAACTTGGTGAATCCAGTTCATTTCAGTTTTCACCAGAAGGTCATCACATGTGCCTGCCTTGATAGTGAACATGGCACCACTGTTCCAGTCTTTCTTGTTCTGTCTCCCATGTTTTGCTCTCTTTCGCTTGTTCTCTTGCTCACTCCTCATTTCCTTCACTCTGTTGTTCCTCAGAAGATGATGGAGCTCCTTTCAAGAGTCTAATTTCTTTTTCTCTTTTGGCCTTAATGCAAGTGAGTGCAAAAGAAAAATTTACTGGAAAATAGATTTTTATTTAAAAAAAGTAAGGTACTTCGCTGCTCTTCAGCTTTTGTCAATGAGAAGTTAGGAAGTTTAAGAGTTGAATGAGGTTTTTAAAAAGATCATGAATATATTCTTTGCGCGTTGTAGACCTGGTGATATAAAGATGATTTGCAGGTACTCTGATTTAAGTCGAGATGCCAATATTTTTGTTACACATTGTGTTTTGGTGGGCGGAAATGGCATTTAGCCAACATTTTGAAGCTTTATTCATTGTAATTAATTAATTCAAAATCCCTGGTGTTCCTTCACAGGCAGAGATTCAATTATGGTGGTTTGGGGGGGGGTGGGGGGGGCGGGAGTGTGGAGGGAACAATGGAAGTACATTCAATTTGAAAATTAATTTGTGACGCCCATCTTCCTTTGTGAAAGTTCCATGTTAATCCAGTTCAACATCACTTGTCGGATGATGGACAGTATTGTTGCTTTGATTTTGATTTTTTTTCTGTGCCAAATTGGGGTCAATGAAATGGTTAGGGTTCTGTTTTGTAGATTAGACTTTACTTGCTAACTCTTTCCCTTGGTCGTTCAAATATTGGAGATTTACAGAATTTCTTCACAAGCCAAGTGTCATTTTATAGTATTACTGGTAATATAATTGTAATTTTTCCCATTTTTAAACTCGTTCTGATATTTGTATAATTTCTTGCCACAACTATTATCGTAGGCTATATCATATTGTTTCCACAGCTTTATTGTGATGAGAAGGACAAATATCTAGGATGGAATTATTACAAGAATTGCTTTGGCAGGTGACATGATAATTCACTGAACACCAGCCGAATTTTATTCACTTGCTTCCGACTCCTACTCTGTCATTCTGAATTTACAGCAATGATAGAAATTAAGGAGATCTATTCAGATGAGGATTTTTAAACATTATACAGTGCATCAGGTTGGAACATGATCCATCTTAAGCAACTCTTCAATACTTTTATCAGTATTTCCTGTACAAAGGGAATATAAAATTAAGATTTGAGTGACATGGTGGGGTGGGGGGGAGAGGAATGTATTGGTGCAGTAAGTATCCCACAGTTGAAGCATCAACCCTGTTCATATCTTACATTTTTAAAGCTAACATTGATAGAAATGTTTTTTTTCAACCGTTGATTTTAGTTGTATGTACTTTGCTCATCATTTTTATTCAACTTTCCCGACTGCCAAAATGGAGAAAAGTGGGTGTTGCTCATGCCTCTCCTATTAAAGATGTTTCCAATTTATTTTCATAATCGTAAATTTTCAGGAGTAAGAATTCAGATGATGGCTTAAACTTCAGTACTGCAGATTAAATCTGATTCCATCCAGAGAGAAGCAGGGAGCAGATAACCTGTGTTAAATGGGTTTTGAAAATGCAGCGACTTCCCAAGTGGCAGCCTTTGCTATCTTCAAAGTTTAATTAGAAGACACACACATATATTATAAATATATGTAATATTTATAATTATAATCCCAAATATTGTTTTTCCTGGCGCAGTACTAACTGGGAATTGTTGGTTTGGGTTGAATAGAACAAACCCACAAAGGAACATGGGGATCATTTCTCGATAAAATAGTATTCAATTATTATGTCTCGATTTGTTGCCAATACAAATGAACTTTATCCGGATTATTTTTGAATATAGTAAATTTGTGGGATATTTATGAAGAAAATTGGCACCTGTTTCTCTTACTTCTCCCTCTTCGACACATCCCGCATTTGCCAAGATTTGGAGAGCAGTAAGATACGACCCAAGGAAGTTCAGTTTTGTACCTCGTGTCACCTGTATTGAGTTAATAAATCGATTGTTCCATTTGACAAACAGATCGATGGGAGAATTGTCGAATCCTGTTGCATTGCGTTCATGAATTTTTACATTGTTCCTTTTGTGATTTGTGCCCATGTTTTGAAGCCAGAAACAATCAAACTCTCCAGTCAGGGAATCCTGACCTATCCTGTACTTGGCCTTAAATTTTCTTCGAAAATTTGGAGGAAAAACCTTTTTTGTTTCTGAATCCAGGCATTTTAAAATTTGTGTTACAAGTTGCGCACACTTTTAACCAGTCTTGCCACATCTTCATGACCAGCTATTTTATAGATAACACCCTTCTTCGACTCCATGCATACATTACTCCTGATTTTGATTTACTGCCTACGTGCACAACAGTGAAATTCATTCGCTTGCGGAGTGATTTGGTGCTTTAGAACAGATTGGTTGAGCGAATGTTATGTCGCACAAGGGTTTTGCATACCCAGTTCTCCAAGGAAAGAAAGAAACTGTTAATACTAGCTGTTCTGCATACCACAAGTATTTTGGTTATTCCAAGCATTCAGGATATGCATCCAATAATTCAGCATTTCTCTTTAAGGTACACCTACATCTACATATAAAAACAAGGACCCAAGACTGCTAGCTAGTGTAGATAGTGTAAAAGGACTGGGACTCGTGGCACCTTTGGCTTCACATTTCAACATTTTCTTTATCGCTGGATTACTTGGCACTGGTGCTTGAATTCTGGACCCTTTACCTTGGTGTTAGCTTAACTGAACTGATCTTTTAAAATTGCAATTTACTTGGCTCATTGCTTACTTTAGACATCTAAAGGAGGGAGTTTTTTTCATGCATTGCTTGAGGACCACATTTGTGGAAATTAAATATATTTCTGACATTAGAGCAGAAAGTAGTCATTAAAAACTGTTTTCATGCACTTTGGAAAGTGATGAGGTTGTGAAAGGTGCTAAAGAAGCACAAGTTTTTCTCCCATGAAAATGATTAAATTTCAATCATGGCCACAAATAGGGAGGGGGGATGTGAAGTATCATCCTCTATTAAAGCAGTATGTTAAGCTTATGAAACCAAAATATTTAAATTTTAAAAGAAAACCTCAGTTGAACATAGGAACATATCGTGTCTGATTTACTTGGCTCATTGGCTGTATTTTTATTTGGAAAGATCCAGCACCAACACTATGCATATGGGGGCAGGGCGGTATTCGGATTAGTTTGCTAATAAGCCTCATTTGCTCATACTGAGGCTCCGAATCAACGTTGGTGCCCATTACAAATCAATTTGGCTGATGAAAATTAATATGGCTCTTGGTGGATTGAACCTTAATCCTGTTGGCTAAGGTGTGCAGACATTAAATTGTAGTTCGGGTCATCCTCCCCATTTAGCTCTTGGGCATGCCACTCTGTAACCCATTCCTAGGTGATGAACTGTGGGACCTTGTAACTCACTCTTCACCCTCCATTTCACTGGGAATGATCTGGGATCAATTTTGGCAAGAAATAAACTTCAGCCCTGCCCCTCCCTCCCCAAGTCACCTTTGACTTGCCACTGCAGTGGAGACTTGGCCCATATTTTTCAGTTACAAGGATCATTGTTACTTTTTTGCTGCCTGATAACTAATGGGTTGGGTCACTCGTGCGATAAAGTCTGTTGAAACCACAGTTGCCAGTACATTTCTGTATTAATACCATTTCTGTATTAAAATTTAAGTTCTCAGCATTTTGTCGAGATGAGGGTATTATCCGAAAGTGTTTGCGGATGCCTTTGTTTTATTGTTATCTGACACGTGTGGAATAAACTTTGTAATTTACAGTTTTGTTTCGCCTTTTCATTGAGCTGTTGATAGAAAGAAAATCTTCCAGAGACAAAATTGTCAAAATTCTTCATTTGAAGAAATATTAGTGCAAATGTTTGTATCCGTCCATTCCTCTTCTCATTCTGTCAGTGTGTTCTCATCTACTTCTCATTTTTATATGGCTTTAGAACAGCCCAGCGAAGAAACAGGCCCTTTGGCCTATCTATTCTGTGCCGAACTATTATTCTGCCTGGCCCCACTGACCTGCACCTGAGCACTCGCCCTCCGCACCCTTCTGATTCACGTACCTGTCGAAGTTTTTCTTCAATGTCAAAATTAAGCCTGCATTCATTGCCTTTAAACATTTCACCTTTCAACCCACATCCTCTCGTTCTTAACTCACCTCAAATTTTGGACAGGTACATGGATGGGAGGGCTATGGAAGGACCGGGTGCAGGTTATTGGGTCTAGGCTGAAAAAATGGTTCGGCAAAGACTAGAAGGATTCTGTGGTTCACTGCACAGAAGAGGAGATGAGGCCTGGGTCCATTCAACCATGATCATGTTGAATGGCGGGGCAGATCCAAGGGCCTGAGTGGTTTCCTGTTCCCATTTTCAAAAGACAACTCTGAAATAGGACATTTGCATCAATTGGACATTGCATGCCTACAAAACCAATCATTTGGCTTCAAAGTACTGAGCCCCCCCCCCCCCACAAAAAATGACACTGTTGAAGTAATGGGCTATTGTGCTCTACCATTGATATAGCTTGTTATTGACTTATATTTTTATTGACTTACATTAAATCCATTACCTGCTTTGGTTCCATATCCCTTAACATGAGAGTCCAAAATAAATTAAGTGAATTTATGCTAGATAAATATTTTGAGGACCACCTCACTCAGTTACTCCAATTCTCCTTTATGAGTTGCAGTGGACATTTCTATGAAACTTGGCATTAAGATTATAAGACACATTAACTTCAAAGCAACAGAGAAATTATATGCCTTATTTGGATGGTATGCAGAAGGATCATATGTGGGAAATTGGAGATATTGTAGCAAAATTATTGTTGAGAGAGACAGTATCTTCTTCATTCTTGAACATGTGGCTTTCTATTCAGTGGAGATCAAGTTGTTTAACCTAGCCAGCCTATTGCAACTGCGCCTGTAATTGAAGAGACAATACACCTTTTGAGAGTGGGTATCAATTTATAAAATTCAATGGAACGTAGACCATAAAATAATTCTCTACAAAAGCTGGAAATAACAGGCTATGATGTAAATGAGGATATTCAGTCCCTGATGAAATGTATCCCATGGGAGAGAAGTGAAAGGAATTTACAGATCCAAATCCTTGGGTCATATATGGACCAACAACGGCCCTGGAGTTAAATGTGTTATCACTGTTACAAACAGTCGCAAAATTAGTGAATGTAGTTCAGAACAATGCAACTTTGACTCCTCCCCATGGAGTGTGTCTATGTCTCCAGCTAATGTACAGGCTCAAAGGGCTGAATGGGGGTTGCTGGGGCCCTGCAGTGGTGGAGGACGCCAATATGGTATCTTTATTCAAGAACGCCACGAGTTATAAGCCAGATATTTGCAGACTAAAGAGACACCACCAGTGGGGCAGTGCATGAAAGTGCTGTAGAAACTCAGCAGGTTACACAGCATCCATAGTAAGTAAAATACAGTCAACATTTCGGGCCTGAGCCCTTCCTCGGGAGTGTTACCAGAGATATTCAGAGCAGTAGAGGTTTCAGAATGAGAGCAGTGGGGGAGGCTCACAGAACTCCCTTCAAAGAGAGGAAGAGAATTTCATGGTGGACATCTCATGAAGAGACCGCAGTGGATCAGCCAAATGGAGGAAAAGAAGAAAATCTGCAGATGCTGGGGTCTAGTGCTGGAGAACCTCAGCAGATCACACAGCATCCACAGAAATTAAAAGGCCGTTGACAGTTTGAGCCTGATTCCTCCTTCAGGAATACCTAGTAATGCGGAAATTATTTTAAAAAATGTTCTGAGGGACAGAATTAATCTGTTCCTGCAGAAGGAGGGGATCATCAAGGATCTACAGCATAGCCTTGGGGGAAATTCTATCTGACTAGTTTGAACCTTTCAGAGATAACAAAGCATGTCGATGAAGGCAGTTGCTTTTAAGCCACAGTGATTCAAATGCTCATCTAAATACTAATTAAATGTTGAGAGAGTTCCTGCTTCTACCAGCTGTCAACCACTGCATTCCTGCGTGAAAATATTCCTTCTCAAATGCTTTGTTCACAGCAAGTTCCCACCAACATTAAAAAATGACTAGATTGTTTTTCAGTGATGTTGAAAGGTAAATATTTGACCCAATTGTGATTCCATCTTAAAAACAGCACCTGAAACTGCTCCAACCTTCAGTGTGTAGTGAACTATCAGGGCAGATTTTGTGTTGTACTTAAATCCCAGAAATTTTTGACTCAGTAGATCCACCTGTGGCTTCAGCAAAAAGACTTAAACTTTTCCCCCTCCTTTCTGTATACAGGTACACAATCCTTTATCCGAACATCTAAAATCCGGAAAGCTCCAAAATCTGGCAAGTAGGGGGAGAAACCGGCAGTGTGAGTCGGGTGGGCAGGAGACCGACAGCGCGGGTTGGGCAGGCGAGGTGGGGGGGGGAGACCGGCAGCACGAATCGGGCGGCGAGGGAGGGAGACAGCAGCGCAACTGGAAGGGGGTGGGGGTGGATACGGCAGCACAATTTGGATGGGCTTAAATCTGGCTTCCCGAAATCTGGAAAAATCTGAAATTCGGAACACACTGTCCACCAAGGGTTCCAGATATAAAGGATTGTGTACCTGTAATATATTCAAATCTGCCCCTTTGATCACTTCTCTTGATATCTTTTTTTGCAATTGGGTAACAATTTTTAAAAAATCATTATAAGATCTTAATGCACAGCAGCAGGGCAAAGTCATGACCAGAAATGATAGGCACTTTCAAGCAGGGAAAACACCAATGTGTAAAGGCAGAGGTTCTTTGCCCTTACAGCTAAAGACGTACCTTTCCGAATGAGCCATGGCTGGCTCTGAGTTGCCGATTCCAACCCTTCTCGGGGAAGGATAATTGGCAAAGCACTGCGCTCTGCCACCTGACTTGAATGTATTGCCACTGGTTAGGGGTGGGCTGATGGTACCGTCAGCCCGCGACCCATCACCCCATTCACCCTTCGTGACCTTCTGCAGCTCAAAATGCAACAGAGCAATGGCTGTCTTCCCTACCCATAATCCCCCACGCAGCTGGAACTGTACGAGCCCAGAGGACCCCAAAACCCAGCAGCAATAGATATTCACCAAGACAAATGGTTACTTAAACAAAAGTTGCTTTTAATTATCTTTAAACAAGAAAATAGAATCAAACTATTGACTGAACACCCTTCTAATTCTAACGCACGTGTATGTAATGTGTGTCTAAGTTCAGAAAAGTTCTTTGGTTCACAGTCCAATCTCACTTCTCATTCTCCAGATTCACTGGTTGCAGGCGATTCTTAGACTGCACAGAATTTACATTTATAAAGTTCACTAGGCTTTGGTGCTTGAAAAGTAAATGGTTACCCTTCAGGAAGGTCCTTGTCAGTTTAGAGAGAGATTTGTTGTTCCAGGACATCCACAACTGATTCCTTTTTAATCAGCCACTCCAGTGTCTTGCTGACGAAGCTTGCCCCTTCAGGGTTCTCCAGATGATCATCTCTTTCTTTCAGGTCACCACAGAGTTCCTTTTTGTTTCTCTTATTCCAAGTGAAACATTAGATAGCCAGTCCTCTCCTCTTGCATGAACCACAAGGGCTTTGACCAGGCTGAATTAAGAACTCACAACCCGTCTTCCAAATGGGGTTTTCCACAAGCTTGCCAGCTTGTCCTGTTCCAGTCCCAGCTGATGTTGCTGCCTGTAACACTGTAGAAGTGATCTCTCTCTCTCTCTCTCACTCACACACACACACACACACACACACACACACACACACAGAAAACCTGTTTGACTCACTCTGCTGCAAAACCACATGACCCTCTTAGAACAGCAAGTTCCCTTCCAAACAGAAGGCAGTTCCAACAAGATCTTTCATCTGTTGCCTTTTTGTAAACAACAGTTCATTAGTGAAGTCTCTTGGGCACTCTCCAAAGCTCTTGCAAAAGCTGTGGGGCTGATATGTCTGTACGGTGCTGTATTCTGTGTTAACTGTACAAGCTTCTACTTTTGATTCAGTCCTCTCCTTGGTGTCTCTAGTCAGCCACAGGTGAAGCCCAGTAGAGGGTCCCAACCCAAAATGTTGTCGGACTATTTCTAACCACAGACGCTGCCTGGCCTGCTGAGTCTATCCAGCTTCAAGATTCCACCATTTGCAGTTTTTGCGTTTCTCTTCACAGAGAGTTTTTTTTTTCAAATTGTATCTGGAAGTGGTTTATCAACTGTTAAAATTGTCAGTGCATCAAACAACCACAGCCAACTCTTTTCCCCTTGCAGCAAGACTGAAAGCACCACAAGACCAGAGAGAGTACAACACGCTTTTAATCAGCAAGAATTACACACAATAGTCTTCGGACTGAACTGGGATTTTGGCGGGGATCCAGGGCTTATATTGGGATACACAGGGCGGATTCAGGGGAGGAGCCTGTCCTTAGGACATTAGTGAATTCCCAGTTCACTACATTCACTCCACACCTTTAAAATATCCTTAGTTCAGATATAAGTACCTAAGCAAAAAAGTAAAACACAGAATTCTGTAAACTCCGTGGTTGAAGTAAAAACACAAATCTGGAGAAACTCAGCAGGTCAAACAGTGCTTTATGTAGCAAAGGTAAAAATACATAACCGACGTTTCGGCTTGAGCTCTTCATCAAGGTGTGGAAAAATGTCGGCAGGCATCTGAATAAAACAGAGGGGGGGGAGGGGTGCAGGGAAGGACACGGTCCCACAGGCAGGAGGTAATAGGTGGAAAAGGCAGGGAAGGCACGCCTGCAAGCAAGGGGAAGGGGGATGGCTCTCTGAATGGAGAGGGAAAGGGGTGGAGAGCTGGAGGAAAGGAGACAGAGGGAAAGGGAACGAGGGAGAATGGAGAGCAGGTTAGCAGAAACCAGAGAAGTCAATGTTAATGCAACCTGTTTGGAGAGGATCCAGATGGAAAATCAGATGTTGTTCCTCCAATTTATGGGAGGGTCTTGGTGGACAGCCATGTGGGCATGGGAGCAGGGCACGGAATTGAAGTGGACTGGGAGATCCCTGTCACTGATGTGCTCAATGAAGCGACATCCCAGTCTGCGTCCAGTCTCTCCGAAGTAGAGAAGGCTACGAAGGGAACACCAAGTGCAGTAGGTCACTGCCGCGGAAGTCCCTACTTTTGCATTGAACTACATCACTGTCCGATCTCTCCTGAAGCAAATGGAGCATTGTTGACTTGGAACCCTCTTCCATTACCTGGGCCTTCACACAGCTTCCCAATTGCACCTTGACATTTAATCAAAAATTCCATTCCAATAAAAGATGGCAATCCAGGGATTATATGCCAGCCATGGGAACACACAGGAGACATGTTTGGGACTGGTAAGACAGCAACTTCTGCCAAGTTCTCAATTGGCTTCTATTGTCCATAATTGAGGAGGCTGGACAGTTTTGCACCCAGGCAGAAGACAGAAAGAGGAACTTTAAGTTGACAGAAAAAAATCTGATTTTAAGGGCAAGAAATGCATTGCCAAAGAAACTGACCCCAGCACTGAGTAGCCATCCCCATTACACCAGCACCGACCTGCCTCCCACATTGGCAGCCAAGACCAATCAGTGGAATCTAATGGTGATGACTTGGAGGACGGTCCTCACACAAAACCACTCACATCCTCTGCCAGTACTACACAGAACATTACCTCTCGTATATTCAAGATTCCTTTATTGTTATGTAATAGTACAGAGCATGTAATATTACAGGAAATTGCCTTCTCCCTGCTGCAAGGCAGACAAAGAGTCACCATTAGTGTCAACATGTGCCCCTTATAGTACGAGAGAAAGAGAAGCAAAAGAGAGTCCCTTCAGAGTCATCGAGGGACCGTGGATTCACCTCCAGTTCTCCCACAGCCTCTGCAGCCCCACAGACTCCTGTTTGATCCATCGGCCGTCCAAACCTCCAACACGATCAAGAAGCCTTCAGCGCCCGAGGGCCCTTTGGATCCCTTCTTGCCCTCAGTGCCCTCTCGAATCTTGGCTTAGATACTTGGTTCCCATGAGCTGGCCTCCAGCAGCCCGCAGGCCATGTGTGTCCCCCAACCACAAGTCGCCCTCAGCTGCTGAACCCCTCGCTGGTCCGCTGCCATGGTCACCCTCCTGTAGGGGCATCTCCTCCTTTTCAATGGGAGATGTGGTGGTCTCCCTGTTTCTGCTGCCTCTCACTGGTCCACTGCTCCCCCAGAGTCTGCAACCCCTCATGGCTGCTGCCAAGCACAGGTGCCGCCATCTTGGGCACAGACCTCCGCGGTTGTAGGAGTTTAGTTTAAACAGGCTGTTTAATGCCAGTACAGAGCCATTAGCATTAAAACCGGTGGCTCTGGCAGAGCCACCATTTTATTTATACCTTTATAATACTTGTAATACCTGTGCTACGACATGTATATCCAGTTTCCCTTTATTTACTCGTTGGCAGATTTGTACAGACAAGTGTAAAAAGTTAGATTGTTTTCCACTGATGTTCTTCCAATTAGTGTGACATTGTCAAGGATAATAGACAAGAGGCACCTTGGTATGATTCTTATTGGTGGCAGTGAAGAGATTTTTTTTGCTTCTGAAAGCAACAAGATTTAGGGTGTATCGTTGAGCGCGGGAGAATTGGCAGGAGTCAAATCCAAGAATTGAATGGCGAATGCCTGTCTACATAGCAAGGAGTAAGTCAGGTTTGACTAAGGATGAATGATGAGGACGAAGCCAGGATTAGTGTGCTGACGACAAAGGAGAGGTGCTCAGAGAGAGTGACCCCTCCACCACTGACCATCTAAGTTATCGATCACCCTTTGATTTCTTTCACTTCTGTACGACTTAAATCATCCGTGGCCTACTCGATGCTAACCATTTAGCTTGTTCTTTCCAGCCTATTACAGCTGTAACTGCAAACACAAAAAAAAGAGAATGTTAAAGGAAATGAAATTTTAATTTAGATGTTCAGAACGATAACAGGCCCGTCCAGCCCATGAGCCTGTGCTGCCCAAATACCCCAATTAACCTACAACCCCGCCCCCCCCCGTACGTTTTGGAGGGTGGACGGGGAGCGCCCAGAGGAAACCCATGCAGACAAGGGGAGAACGTACCAGCACCTTACAGACAGCGCCAGATCCGAACCCAGTACACTGTGACAACGTTGCACTAACCGCTATGTTTACCGTGCCACCCTTTGAAATGTCTTTCAAAAGGTTTACCGGTCACCTGGTTTACTTTTCACAAGATCACATGAAGGGGACTAGCATGAGAACATGGGCATCAGGCAGTCAGTGGTGATATAATAATCACAGTTATGGAGCATTACAGCATGGAAACAAACCCTTTGATCCAACTTGTCCATGCCAACCAAGTTAGCTATCTATCCTCGTTCCATTTGTCTCTGCTTGGCCTTTATCCCTCTAAACCTTTTCTATCAATGCAACTGTCTAAATATCTTCTGAACCCTGCAATTGTACTCATTTCTGCCTCTTCCTTACCCACCTCCCTCTCTGAAAAGTTGCCCCTCAGGAACCTTAAATCTTTCACCTCTCACCTTAAATCTATTCCCTTGTTTTAGTTTCAAGTCCGGGGAAGCAGCAGCCTGGCGTAGGGCACCAGAAACAGGGAGAACACCTACCCCCATTGAAAGGGAAAAGCAGAGGAGAGAAGAGAGAGAGAAATATATATGTATATTTTATGTCTGGTTGCATGTCTGCACTGAGGATGGGAGAACGGAGAAGTCTTTTTATAACTCAAACCCTCCAGTCTTAGCAACATCCTTGTGAATCCTTTCTGCACCCTTTTCAACCGAAAGAGAAGCTAATGGGCAATTAGAACTGGACAAAATACTCCACATGTGGTCTCCTCTCTATCTTGTAACATGATGTCCCAATTCCTGTGCTCAATGCCTTGACTCTGTGTGTGTGTGTGTGTGTGTGTGTGTGTAGTGCAAAATGATAGCATTTCTGAATGAACAATGAACCACAGACACCTCTTTATACTATTTTCCTGCACTTTTAATAAACTGGGTCTGCATGGATGCAATCACAAAGAGGGCTCACCAGCGGCTGTACTTTGTGAGGCGTTTGAGGAGATTCCGTATGTCACCAACGACTCTTGAAAATTTCCACAGGAACACACTCCTCTGACCTTCCCGTTGGCTCATAGCCACACGGGTGATCCTGACACTCTCACTCCCCTCCTCCTGCATCTGAGATTCATCACCTATGGACTAAACATGGCCGTGACAATGAACAGGACAGGAAAAAAATACTGAAAGCTGTGACCTCGGCCAGCGACATCACGGGACACCAGTCTTTACTCCATCGAGGACATCTACAAGAGGCGGTATCTTAAGAAAGCAGCCTCTATCCTCAAAGACCCCCACCCCACCACCCTCTTCACTCTGCTACCATCAGGAAGGAGGTACAGGAAGAGGTGCACTCAGCAGCACAAGGACATCTCCTTCCTCTCCGCAATCAGAAATGGTGGTGGCGCGAAATCAGACACAGGAGCCTCTCCAGGACACTAGTAGTTTTGTTCTGTTTCCCTTTTAATTTTTGTTAAACAGTATAGTTAAATTGTTATACAAACTGGTCTCCCTTCTGCCTTCTGGTAGGAGGTACTGCAGCATTCGGGCCCTTATGTCCAGATTGGGCAACAGCTCTTTCCATTAGATCCCTGAATTCCCAGAACATTTGGGGATCGGGTACCGTGGACCTTTACTGTATACATCTTAATATTTTAACATGTTTGACGTCTATTTGTGTAAATCTGCTCTGTGGTCCTGGAGGATCGTTATCTTGACTTTACTGTGCGCGCATGGTATGAACGATAAATAAAGGTGACTTGAGATTCCTGAATGGAGAATAAACCACAGACATTCTCACTTTATCATATTTTCTTCCACTATTTCTTTATTTTTGAAATGTCATCTATTGCATTATTTGCCTGTGATGTCTGCTGAATTCAATGAGCTTTGTGGCTTGTTCTTGACAAGAGATTCTGATTCAACTCAGCTAACTCTAGGAAATGGTTCTGTGCTTTATCTCTCTACGACTAAAGTTTATCTTGTCAGCAGAATGGAGGGAGGGGTCAGCTGTTTTGGCAATGCTGATCTGTAGTTCCCATGCAGTCATGTCCCACAGAATAGCAACGTTTGTGGACATTGAAGGATAAATGTTGCCCAGGGCATCAAGAGAACTCCTTCAATATTTGACGAGCCATTGATTTGGCCTCGGGCAGATCAGCATCCCTTCGAATTCCCTCCACTGTCAGCTCAAATCGTGTTCAGAACTTCTGGAGTAAGACCTGAATTAACATAGAATATTACAGCACAGTGGAGGCCCTTTGGCCCTTGATGTTGGAATGACCTATATATTCCTACCCAAAAAAAAAATGAAACCCTCCCTACCCCATAACCATCTGTTTTTTTCTTCATCCATGTGCCTGAGAAAGACCAGCCTCCACCACCATCCCTGACAATTCCAGGCACCCACAACTCTCTGTCAAAAACTTACCCCTGACATCTCCTGTAAACTTTAATTTTGTACAGATGTCCCCTGGTGTTTGCTATTCCCCCTCTGGGAGAAAGGTGCTCTCAAATAGAATGCCTCTCAACCTCTTGTAGACCTCTATGAAGTCTCCTCTCAACCTTCTACACTCTAAACTAAAAAGTCTCAGCTCTGCTAACCTTGCCTCATAAGACTTATTTTCCAATCCAGCCAACATCCCGGTAACTCTCCTCTGCACCCTCTCTGTAGCTTCCACATCCTTCCTATAATGTGGTGATTAGAACTGAACACGTTATTCCAAGTGTGGTCTCACCAGAGATTTGTAGATTTGCATCATGACCTCTTGACTTCTTGAACATAGAACATAGTACACTACAGCACAGTACAGGCCTTTCATCCCTCGATGATGTGCTGGCTCTTTAAAAAAAAGTACTAAAGCCACCCTACTCTATAACCCTTTATTTTTCTTTCATCCATGTGCCTGTCTAAGAGTCTCTTCGAACTCAATCCCCCTATTAATGGAGCCCAGCACTCCATAAGCTTTCTTAACTATCCTATCAACCTGTGCAGCGACCTTGAGGGACGTATGGATTTGGACCCCAAGGTCTTTCACCCTGTTAAGTATCCAAAAATTAACCCTGTACTCAACCTTCTGGTTCATCCTCCCAAAATGCATCACCTCACACATCCAGATTGAACTCCATCTGCCACTTCTCCGTCCAACTCTGCATCCTGTCTATATCCTCTCATAACCTTCGACAACATTCAGCTCTATCCTTGACTCCTCCAACCTTCGTATCATCTGCAAATGTGCTGACCCATCCTTCCGCCTCTTCATCCAAGTCATTTATAAAGACCACAAAGAGCAGGGGTCCCAGAACAGATCCCCATGGAACTCCTTTTAACAAGCCTGAAGTTGACTAGTAAAAGGCCGATCAGGTTTTACACTTGTAAGAATGATATGTTATTAGGCGAAGAGCAGGGAAGTGATGGGGAAATGATGTTACAAGCACCTGATAGTTGTTGTTCAGTAAGGTGGTATAAAGGATGAAAGGTCTTGACAAGAGTTTTGGTTTCTCTTCACACACATACACACAGACACAGACACACAGACACAGACACACACACACACACACACACACACACACACACAGATCACTTCTACAGTTTTACAGTCACCGGCAGCAGCTGGGACTGGAACAGGACAAGCTGGCAAGCTTGTGGAAAACCCCATGTGGAAGACAGGTTGTGAGTGCTTAGTTCAGCCAGGTCAAAGCCCTTGTGGTTCATGCAAGAGGAGAGGACTGGCTGTCTAATGTTTCACTTGGAAATAAGTGAAAAAAGAAGGAAATCTGTGGTGACCTGAAAGAAGGAGGTTATCATCTGGAGAACCCTGAGGGGGAAAGTTTCTTCGGCAAGACACTGAAGTGGCTGATTAAAAAAGGAACAAAAAATCTCTCTCTGAAAACCGACAAGAACGTTCCTTAGCGGTAACCATTTACCTTTCAAGCAAAGGTGAACTTTATAAATGTTAAACTCAGTGCACAGTATAAGAATTGCATGCAACCAGTGAACTTGGAGGAATGAGAAGTGAGATTGGACTGTGAATCTACACACACATTACATACACGTGTGCTTAGAATTAGAAGGGGGTTAAGTTAGGTTAAGTTAATAATAATGTTAAATTTTGATTCTATTTCTGATTCTATTTTCATGTTTAAAGATAACTAAAAGCAACTTTTGTTTAAGTAACCATCTGTCTTGGTGAATATCTATTGCTGCTGGGTTTTGGGGTCCTCTGGGCTCGTAACTTTTTATGGGGGATTGTCCTTTCGGATTGAAAATTGGAGCTTTTGTGATTTATTAGTTAATTGTTTTTTTTTCAAGCTAATTTAAAGCTTGTGTGTGGGAAAACAGCAGCAATGGGTGTTGATGCATTTCTGTCACAACCACCACTACCCAATAGCCCGCTCCAGGAACCCACCACTCTCTGTGTAAAATATTTGCCCAGCACACCTCCCTTAAACTCCCTGCTCCTCATCTTAATTGCATGTATTCTAGCACATTACACTTTTACTCTGGAGACAAGACTCCATTCTATTCCCACCGCCAACCCTCCTAAGCAGCGGGTAAACTTACTGGGCGTGCTGCACCCTCCAAGCTTGCCCACTGCACCAAGATTTACCTGGTTCATCGGGAACCTGGGATTTTAAGGGTAGGGTCCTGCCTCCAGTAGTGACATCACAAGTGATGTATTACGTGCGTTTCTCTGCCAACTGTACAGTAATATTTCACTGCGCGGCCAGCAGCAACACCGGAGCACAACAGGTCACGCTGTGAAATATAACTGCCAGACTGACGCAAGCATGCAGGCACTAACGGTACCCGGTAACTCGAGTAGACCATTCACACTGCTGCAGAGCAATTAATGAGTCCACTCGGCCGGGCTCTGACACTTGGTTAATTTTCACTCACCCTGCCCATTTGGGACCTTTCACATCACCAGATTATCCGCTACGGACGCACTAAATTGGCTGGTTGAACCCACATGTACCTGGCGGTGTGAAAGGGACTTTGCCTTTCCTAATTTTATAAACCTATCAGCAGCTTAAGGACAGCTCCTTCCCCTCTGCCAGTATTTTATGAAGATTTATCTTCTGTATTTGGATATATATTGCAGCAAGTAACTGAGGAGCAGTTGTTACCAGAATCTTGTTCGAGTGCTATAATTACTGTGATTCCTAAGAAAGATAGGGACCCATTGAAAGTGTCTTCGTATAGGCCTATTTCTTTATTAAATGTAGATTATAAAATTATAGTGAAGGTGTTAGAGAATAGACTTGCCAAATATTTTACAGGTTTTATTAAAAATAGAAATGCATCTGATAAAATCCTCAGATTGATAACATTGGTCAATGCATTTAGATAGCAACCCAACCATCCAATGGTGGTTGCACTGGATGCAGAAAACGCCTTTGATAGGGTTGAGTGGAATTTTTTATTTAAGGTGTTAGGGAAGTTTAATTTTGGCCCTTATTTTATCGGTTGGATTAAGGCTTTATATACAAACCCAATTGCTAGGGTGGTGACAAATGGCCAAATTTCTTTACCATTTAAATTAATGCGATCCACTCAACAAGGTTGTCCATTGTCACCAGCCTTATTTGCATTGGCTATCGAACCATTAGCTCAGACAATACAACAGAACGATAAGATTAAAGGAATGAAAATTGTGGATGATGAATATAAGATTAATTTGTTTGCAGATGATGTGTTGGTATATTTGACAGAACCGGAACAATCTTTGAAATATTTACAAGATTGTTTGTTAAAATTTGGGGAGTTGTCTGGATATAAAGTAAATTGGTTGAGTAAATTGCATTAAAATGAATATTTTCCTTTGAATTCAACATTTGTTTCAGTCGATACCATGTTTACTTTCAAAGGTTTTCTTTTGGGGATTTGAATAGAGCAATGCGGGAGTTTTTATGGAAGAGAAAATTAGCACAAGTAGCTTTGCATAAACTTACATGGAAATCTTCATTAGGTGAATTGCAGTTACCTCATTTTCAAAATTATTATGAAGCAACTCAGTTGAAATTTGTTAGTAGATTGATGGATATGGACCAACCTCCAAGTTAGGCAAAGGTGGAAATGGCTTGTATATCTGAAGTTGAGATACATCAGTTTATATTTAAGTGGAATGGGAATTTATTGTGGGAATGTAATATGCCAGTACTAAAACATTTGTTAAGGATATGGGTTAAACGAAATATGGTTTTAGGATCAAAAGGTAAATTATTAATCCAAACCCCATTATATCATAATCAACTTATTCCTTTTTCAATTTTTAATAATCATTTAAAGAGATGGAATTCTAAGGGTACTAAGATAGTTCAGGACTGCTTTAAAGAAGGCAAGTTTCTTTCCTTTAACCGACTAAGGGAGAAATTTGATACATCTGTAAACTCTTTATTTGTGTATTATCAACTTTGAAAAAAAGATAATTATGGTAAAGAGATAAATTTACCCATGTTGATGAAAATTGAGTCTTTGATTTCTTCTGTACCTAAGAAAGGTTATATTTCGGGTATGTACCAATTGTCACAAGATGCGATGGATAAACCGGATTGGGAGAAATCTAGACTTAAATAGGAAAGTGATTTAACTTATATTTTTCCCAAAGATAATTGGAAGGCTATGTGCCATGATTGTGTAACTAAAGTGACAAATGTACGATATGGAATGGTTAATTATAATTTTTTGCATCAGTTATATTTTACTCCAGAGAAATTTTAAAAATATGGGTTTAGTAATTCGGAATCTTGTTTTAGATGTGGATTATGTATTGGAACTTTTTTACATGCTGTCTGGTCTTGTGTTAAAGTACAATCATTTTGGAAAGGAATTAGATAAGTTTTGGAAAAATTATTTAACATTAGACCCATCGATTTTTTTTGTTGGGATGTATGGTTTCTTTGAAAGGACTAGGGTTGGATAAATTTCAAATTGCATTTGTACGTCTAGTGCTGTCTGTAGCACGAAAATGCTAGTACTTGGAAAGATAATGTGGAGATGAACATAATACGCCGGCATAATGAATTGAGAACTTATATTATTATGGAAAAAATTACATGATATTTCTTTGTTTTTTGTTAAAATGTGGTCTCCTTATTTGGAGTATATGAATTTGGAAATACTTTAAAATATTCTTTTTATTAACTGTATTGTTTTTATATTTGGCTCCCCTTAAGGGGAGCCCCTTAAGGGCTGAAGGGTTGGGAGGGTAGGTGGGGATTTTTATATATAAACATTTGTTCTTCAGTTTTCTTTGCTACGTTTAACTGTATTTTGATTAAAGTCTTTAAATAAAGTTTTCAAAAAAAGGTTTTATATAAATGTTCGCTCTATGAAGCCTGCTGTGAAGCAATGAATTTCCTGACCTGTTCATGACACTAAATTCTGAGGGTCTCCACTCAGGCTCCAACACTCCACAGAAAACAACCCAGGTTTGTCCAACCTCTATCCTTAATCCATAATCTAAGAGCCCTGCTATTTACTGGATACATTCCCCTACATTTGACCTTCCTGAAGTGCAATGCCACACTGACCTCTAAACTGGGGAATGTTCTGGTGAACCTCTATGATACCCTTTCCAAAGCCTCTATACCTTTTAATGAGGCAACAAGAATTGCACACGGTATTTCAAGTGCGGCCTAACAAAAATGATCTTCAACAGCAACATGATTTCCTTTCTTTTATATTCAGTGACCCACCCATTGAAGCCAAGAATACCACATGCCTTCTTTACCACCTTAGTGTGGACCTGGACCACTAGAACCCTCTGCACATCAATGCTCTTAAGAGCTCGGCCATTTAATGTATACATTCCCCTTACATTTGACCTCATATGAAACTCCATCTGCCATTTCTCTCCATATCTACATCCTGTTGTATTCTTTGATAATCTTCTGCGCTGCCCACAATTCCGCCAATCTTTGTATCATCTGCAAACTGACGTAGCTAATCTATCTACCATTTCTGTTGATAAAAATCTACAGAGGTCCCAACACCAATCTCTGCAGAACACCACGGGTCACAGGGCTTTGGTCAGAATAACACCCTTCCACCACCACCCTCTATCTTCAATAGCTGGCCAATTTTAATGTAATTTAGACATACCGCACGGTAACAAGCCCTTTTGGCCAAGAGGCCCATGCAGCCCAATTGACCTACAATCCCCGGTACGTTTTGAAGGGTGGGAGGTAACCAGAACAGCTGGAGGAAACCCACTCGGACAAGGGAAGAATGGACAAACTCCCTATAGACAGCACCGGATTTAAACCCCAGTCGGTGGTGGTTTAACAATGTGGTGCTAACCGCTACACTAATCAACCCTCCTCAATTTTGTATCCAACCTATCAACTAACCACAGATTTAATGCAAAATACTTAGGATTACTTGAAGGACTGGAATTTTCTTAATGCCTTTCACAGCTGTACCTCAGTCCGATAGCTTATTCACAGCAGCAGGTCTCAAGTCTAATCCACTATTGGCAAGATGGCTTGAGCTTCAGTGATGTGAGTTGGGGAGAATATATTGGGGAGAACTGCAGAAAGATGAATGCATAATATGGGATATGTTTTACCACCCAGTTTATAATTTAATGACAGAAGTATGTGTTGGTGAATGGGGAGACCACAGGATTAATGGTGGATCTGAAGAGTGCAGCACGGATAGTGACCAGGGTTCAAATATGGCACTGTCTGTAAGGAGCTTGTACGTCTGTTTGTGTTTCCTCTGGGGTTTCAGGTTTACTCCCACCCTTCAAAACATAACAGGGGTTGTCGGTCAATTGGATGTCATTGGGTGGCACAGGCTCGTGGGCCTGTTACTGTGCTCTATGTCTAAATTAAAGATTATCAGGAAGAAAATGTTGAATCTCAACACTGATAGACATAACTCAATGACGGTGAGAGTTTATTGTCATACACATATTCTTACCTGCTGAAGCTAATCGCAAGATAAGCCAACTACAATAACATAAATTAGTTTGCCCCAATATTCCGAGACAGAGAAAGAGATAATAAATAAAAAAGGAAAATAAAAATTCACAGTTGAAGTTAATGGATGGAGAATGTGTTGTTTCAGTAGTGCAGACCTGCAGATGGTCCTTCAGTAGTTCATGGTTAGGGTTAAGGCAACACAGGGAGGTTCAAAAGCCCGTTAGCTGCCGTTCTGAAACCTATAGGTGCTGGTCTTCTGCCCCAAGTTAGCAATGAGAAGAAGTTGTGACCAGGGTGAGGCATACCTGCTGCATACCTTGCCACATGCACATACAAGGTGGAAGAGTGTTCAGTGACATCACCTTCCCCAAACCATGGATGGTGAGCATGCTTGGTGTGGAACCATGCTTCCTAATTTGACCAGAAGTGGTTTCCTGGATTGACCAATGAGTTAATGGGGAGAGTGACATGTAAAAAGTTTGTTTTAGTCAATGACAAAACATGGAGGGCAGCACGGTGGTGCATCTGGTAGAGGTACCAGGGTTTAATCCTGCCGTCACATGTTGTCTGTGTGGAGTTAGATATATCTAAATGTAGACATCCAGCACGGTAACAGGTCTTTTTGGCCCACGAGCCCGTGCCGCCCAATTACACCCAATTGACCTATAACTCCCAGTAAGTTTTCTTTTGAAGGGTAATAACTGGAGACAGGAGGAAACCCAGACATGGCAAGAACGTATAAACTCCTTACAGACAGTGTGGGATTCAAACCCAGTCCCAATTGCTGACGGCCTATAATGTTGTGTCAACCTACATACACCAAAAAAGACTAAACCCTCCCTACCTCAGAACCCTCTATTTTCCTTGCTTCTATGTGCCTGTCAGTCTAAGAGCCTCTTAAATGTCCTAAATGTTCCAGCCTCCATCACCACCCTTGGCAATGTATTCCAGACACCCACAAATCTCTGTGTCAAAAACTTACCACTGACGTCTCCCCTAAACATTCCACCCTCACTTTGTACAGATGTCCTCAGGTGTTTGCTATTCCTACCCTGGGAAAAGGCATTGGCTGTCTACCTTACCTACGTCTCTCTCTATTAAGTCACCTCTCATACTTCTTTGCTCCAAAGAAAAGAGCCCTGGCTCTACCTGCCTCATATTTTCCAATCCAGGCAACATTCTGGTGAATCCCCTCTGCACCTTCCCCATAGCTTTCACATCCTTCCAGTAACAAAGTGACCAGAACTGAGTTAACACAAACTGATATATGTATTGATCTGTGCCTCCTTCTTTCTCAGGAAAGCTGTACCATGTATTGAACAACCCTCCCACCCAAGCTATGGTCTCTTCTTCCTTCCTCCTGCCAGGCAGAAGATACATGAGTTTCACAAACATCCAGCTTCAAGGATAGTTTCTTTTCTGCTGTTAACAGACTCTTGAATAGACTCTTCATTGGTAAAAAGATGATGTTCTGACACTGTACTTTTCTCTACACCCTTCACTTTGACAGTAACCCGATGCCCTGCATTCTGTACTCTTTGAAACTAAACTTTTATTTTATAATTGCATCACTGAAGTATGAGTTGACTTGCCTGTGTAGTACACAAAACAAAGCTTTTTTGGGGTGTTTCTTGGCATGCATGACAATAAACAATTCCATTCAAAAATTCAATTGACTAACTGGGAAAGTTGCAAAGGAATGGCTGATAGAATTGAATACTGACAATACAAAGTGAAGTTCGTTGGGAGGTTAAACTAGGCTATGACATACAGTACCCTCCACAATATTTGGGACAAAGTAACTTTTTTCCTTTATTTCACAATTTTAAATTTGTAATTAAACAATTCACATGTGTTCAGGAAAGTTTTCTAAATCAATATGTAGAGGTACCAACGAGAGAGGATGCAATACTTGATCTCCTATTAGGGAACCAGACAGGTCAGGTGGCAGATGTAAATATAGGTAAATATTTTGGAAATGGGTCTAGTGCCCATAACGTCATTAGCTTCAAGTTAATTATGGAGAAGGATTATGGAGGTCTGGTCCTCAAGTTGAGATTCTAAATTGGAGAAAGGCCAATTTTGTGGAAATGAGAAAGGATCCAGGAAGAGTGGATTGTGATAAGTTTTTTTTTTGGCAAGGATGTGGTCAGTAAGAGGAAAGATTCAAAGGTGAAATTTTGAGAGTACAGAGTTTGCATGTTCCTGACAGGATAAAATGCAAAGTTAACAGGCATAAGCCTTTGGAAAGCTTGGGCAGCATTCTTGAGGCCGAAAGGCATGTACAGGAACTCAAAGAGCCCGAATGGGGTGATGAGAGCCGTCTTGGGAATGTCGTCTGGGTGGCCCAGAATCTGATGGTGGCCGCGTACCAGGTCAATCTTGGAAAATTACCTTGGCTCCACCCAGGTTTGCCATGAAGTCCTTCACGGGGCCAGACTGGATGGACAAATTGTCGTGCTTCATGCTAGGCATATGCAACTTCCTCGGCTGAGCTGGTGTATGGCGCCCTGCTTACAGTCCAAGGGAACTTCATCCTGTAGCTTATGGACATGCTGCTGCACCTCCGTGAGAATTTGGGCACACTTTCTCCAGTCCAAACATCCCGATATGGTCTCCCAACCATGTACTTCCCACCTGACCTCCAGGACAGCCAGTACATTTTCCTTCACTGAGATTCCCACCATACACCTCTGAAAACCAATCGAGGGGCTGTGGACCGTCTCAAGCCAGCACACTTGGAGATTGACCAACCAGTGTAGGTGGCACAACCCCGCTGCAGTCACCATCCACCACCATGACCAAACCCACCCTTGACTCGACACTCTAACATCCTCCATTTCTCCGGTTCTGAGGGGTGGGGGGAGGTCATGAGGCAGAACGCGCCACTTAGTTCTTGAACCATCATTCGGAGGTATGAACTCTTGCAGGTGTGGGTGCCCGCTGCGTGATGGGTTGGGAGAAGGAGGCTGGTAAGCACGAGGCCGGGCATTTGAATTCTTTCTCAGAGTCAGCAGGTCAACTTGCGTTAATGACATTTGAACTGAACTGTTCAATTATTAAACCATGTTTGAGCTGAATTGTTAAACAATTAAACTTAGTGTTTGTACAACCCACTATAATGATATAATATTTTGGGAGATTTTGGTAAGATTTAGAGTAGGTTACATACATACACACATTTTAAAACAGATCTTATTTGAAAGACTACAGAATTCACATTGCAAGATCTCTGGAGAATTTTCACAAGTAGGTGTTAATTGAACTGATGTCATAAATTGTTTGGAACTGGAGCCAGGATGACTACAAGTACCTTTCTGCAAGGTGCTTACAGGGTTTATCTAACAACAGCTTGAGCAGAAGAAAGAGCTCCTGTTGTTTGCCGGAGAAGGTGGGGCTTTTGCAAGTCACATGAGTCACATGGGGCTTTCTGGAAGCCAGTTGGAGAGAGAGCGAGGTAGAGAAGAGAAGCCCTCTCAGCTTGTGTGTGTGTATGACCCAGTGCAGGCCAGGAAGAGCTGGTTGAAACTGATGAAAAGTTCCAGAGCAGTGGATGGCTGGAAGTGCGATCTGTCTGGTGTTTCTCTTGGAATAAGGGGAACAGAACGGAACTCTGTGGTGGCCTGAAAGAAAGAGGTTACCATCTGGAAAACCCTGATGGGGCAAGTTTCATCAGCGAGACCTTGAGGTGACTAATGGTGGTACCTCAGTTGTGGAAATCCTGGAACAACAAATCTCTCTCTGCAAACCCTACAAGAACCTTCCTGAGTGGTAAACATTTACCTTTCGAGCACCAAAGTCTGGTGAACTTTATGCATGTTAAATTCTGTGCACAGTCTAAGAATTGCCTGCATTCAGTGAACTTGGAAGAAGAAATGAGATTGAACTGTGAACCAAAGAACTTTTCTTAAATTTACACACACATTACATACACGTGCACTTAGAATTAGAAGGAGGTTAATTTGGGTTAGTTAAGTATAGAGTTAAGTTAAAGTTATTCTATTTTCATGTTTAAAGTTGATTAAAAATAACTTTTGTTTTAAAAACCACTTGTCTTGGTGAATGTCTATTGTTGCTGGGTTTTGGGGTCCTTTGGGCTCGTAACACCACAAATGACTACAAGCAGGAACTTCTTCACTCAGAGAGTGGTGGGAGTTTGGAATGAGCTGCCATCTGACATGGTAAATGTGGGCTCACTCTTAAGTTTTAAGAATAAATTGGATAAATACATGGATCAAGAGGTCCAGAATGACGTTTTGGCACAGACTAGAAGGACCAAATGGCCTGTTTCCTGTGCTGTAGTGTTCTATGATTCTATGTAATTAAAGTGAACATTCCAGATTTTATTCAAGGTTATTTGTATACATTTTGGTTTGACCATGTAGAAATTACAGCCCTCCACTTCAGGGCGCCATAATGTTTGAGACATTTGGCTTCACAGGGGTGAATATACTTGAGTCCTCAAGTATATTTACTAAGGTAAATCTACAGACTCAAAAGGTGAGCAAAAGCTTAGAAGAACTCCATGCTCTCTTATACCTGCACCAATGAAACAATTAAACATACTTGAGTACTTTATGGTACCCTAAAGTCTCTGCTCAAAGCTTATGGGCTCCCTTCCCTGTGAAGCAGTCAGATTTTAGTTTCTTCAGTACTTCTACCAACTAAACAAAAAAAAATTATGTCACGTGAGGTGAAAAGAAAACAAGGCCTTTACTTAAATGTGCTGTGGATCCTGGGGAGCTGAGGACAATGAGATTGGCTGGTTGGGAAGGATACGGACCAATCCCAGGCAAATGGGATGATCCAGGATGCTGACTTGGTTGGCATGGATGAGTTGGGCTGAAGGGCCTGTACTGTGCTGCATGGATTAATGGTTCTATGGCTGTGTGACTCCACTTAGGGCGGGGAAAAGTCTGAGCAGCCTACCTGTACTCCTGTCGACGGGGCATTCGCATGTAAGGGTCACAGGGATTAGCGACCACTCCAGGATAGTGACAGTATCGGCTGTCGACCTTCTGAGAAGGGAAACCAGACAATTGGCTTACTTGTGCTGAGAAAGAAAGAAGATCAAACAACGAGACTTAAAAAGTCATCAGGGACATTTGTTCTCTCAATGTTTTCCCACCATTCATTTATATCAGTCGTGCAAGAGGTACGCAAACCCATGGGCGATTTGGGGCTCACGATTACAGATCATGACAGAGCAATGACAGTAGGGGGCGGCGCGGTTAGCACAACGCTATTGCAGCGCCAGCGACCAGGGTTCGAACCGGCACTGTCTGGAAGAAGCTTTTACGTTCTCCCTGTGTCTGTGTGGGTTTCCTCCGGGGGCTCTGGTTTCCTCCCGCTGATCAGGGTTGTTGGTTGATTGGGGTAATCGGGTGGCAGGGGTTTGAAAGCCAGAGTCAGATTCTACCACGTTGTATCGGAAAATTAAAAAAAAATTAAAGTTAGAAAATGTTCCGAGAATAACACACTGGCTGGCATAAACTATAGGGAGAGGCTGGATAGGCTGGGACCTCTCCCTGGAGCATAGAAGGCGAAGGGGAGACCTTAGGCTTTTCAATTATAAAAAGGGGATGAAAAAGGTCAAGGAATGTAAAGGGCACTCATTTAAGGTGAGAGGGGAAAGATTTAAAAGGGACCTGAGGGGCACCTTCTTTACATAGAGGGTTGTGGGTGTGTGGAACGAGATGCCCGAGGAAATGGTAGGGAAAACAGTAATGCTTAAAAGACATTTAATTTCTTTTAATTATTTTTTTAAAATGTAGACTTCAGAGTAGCAGGCCCTTTCAGCCCACGAGCCAGTGCCGCCCAATTGACCCACAACTCCTGGTACCTTTCGAATAGTGGGTGGCAACAGGAGCACCTGGAGACAAACTCCTTACAGACAGTGAGGGATTCGAACCCCTGTCCCAGTCACTGCCGCTGTAACAACATTGCGTTAACTGCTGCAGTAACTGTGCAGCCCTGACGGGTAGACCAGTACATGGATTAAAAAAACAAGTTTAGAGGGCCAAATGCAAGCAAATGGAACCAGTGAAGGTCGTCAACTTGGGCAAGTGGGGCTGAAGGATCTGCTTTGGTTCTGTTAAACTCAATGACTGTAAACAGACTTTGATGCAGGGCCAGTGATCTCGATCCACTCTAACACAGAGCCGAGTCCTCATATCGGGGTCCTTTTCACCACCACAACTGGCGCTCCTGATTCTTCCAGATGTATTCCCACAGAGACCCACCTCATTGTTAACAGGATCAGGTAGATTACAACCTATTTGGAGGGTCAAAGCCCATGTCTGTGATGTCTTTATTCCCCTTGATCAAGACTCAAAATGTTGACTTGCTGCAATGACACACACACACACTCAAAAAAAAATACCCAAAGGTAATAACGCCCTAAAAAAACTGAGTGTGGTGAACCCCACTAGTGGCAGATGACTATCAAAGATTTCAGTGCCATCCACCCCCCCTCTCAGTCAGAAATACATTATTTACTTCAACATAATCAAATATAATCAATATATTCAACCCATTGACTCCAATCCCAATGATTGTTCCAGGTCTTCAATGTCAATAAGACTTTGAGTTAACACTTCTTTCTTTCCATTCTTCCCATTCCTATGCCAGTTCCATTTCCATTTGTCTTCCTTTTAGGCGACGGCGGCGAAAAACTCTGGTAGTGAATTAACAAGATTAATGAATCATGGTCATTTTCAAAAAATTGAGATTGAAAATTACCATAAAATACTTTTAACACTGCAGGGTAACGAAAAGCAAATTTGTAACCCTTCTGCCACAACACTTCTTTAGCCGAATTGAACTCCTGACGTCGCCTAATAATCTCCTGACTCAGATCTGCGTTAAAAATACTCTGTTATTTTGAATCATTATTGGAGTTTGACTTTTTCACGCCTTCTGACCCGCCAACCGTTATATCATCTCTCTATCCTGATAGTTCAGACAATGGATTAAAACCGCTCTTGGCAGTTGTCCCGTAAATGGTTTCTTCCACAATGCTCTATGTGCCCGGTCCAACTCTAGGCCTTCCGAAAAAAAACTCCTTGCCCAACATCTCGGGAATCCATTTCTTAAAAAAATTTATTGGATCAGAACCTTCAATATCTTCTGGGAGACCCACAATCTTCACATTATTTCTTCGACTTTGATTTTTCAGTGAATCAATTTTTTTAAATAATTCCTTCTTCTGAATTCCCCAATCCACAAAAGAATCTTCCACTTTCTCCATTTTTTCCTTATTACGCTCAAACCTGATTTTTACATTCATAAAAAGGTGTTTCAATTTTTTTAAATTTTCTTGCACTGTATCCACTGATTTGATAAATTTATTGACATATCTTCAGACATAGTATTCATTTTAGTTGTCACTTCCAAAAATCCTTGAGTCATTTGTTTAAACATATTATCCATTTGATAAGCAATCCCTTTCAAAACAGCACAGATCGACTCCATTCCAGATTCCAGTACCTCTTTTCGAGGCCTACCTTCTCTAGTTTCTACTTCCAGTTGCTCCTGCGTACTGCCCAGTAAAGGTAAGTCTTCTTCCTGTTCAGATGTCATCGGTCCCTTTCCAGTGCGGCTGCGGGTCTGAACACCCGACGACGGCACTCCGTCCACGTCGGGACGCCGCTGCTCGGGCCCCCCCACAGCCCACACCCGATCCAGAAACTCAAGAAAACCTAGAGGCACCACGCATGCCCAGTAGATTTTTTTTGGTTAATAAAAATTTTATTTTGGAACTTTTTTAATTAAAAAAAATATTTAGAGGAGGGATAGTGATTTTAAGATACTATAAAGGGAGCAATTTGTAGTGAGTGCTCATATTGTTAATTCGTAGGGATGTCTAATTTGAAATTTGCAACTTTTAATGTTCAGGGGTTAAATAACCTGATTAAGTAAAAATGAGTTTAGGCTTATATTAAGAAAATGAAAATTGATATTGCTTTTTTGCAATATTCAAGAAACACATTTGACTGAAAAAGAACATTTGAGATTGGGTTGGCCATGTGATTTTTTCTTCATTTAATTCCAAGGCAAGAGTTGTAGCGATTTTAATTCATAAGAATTTGCCTTTTGAATTACAATCTATGGAAGGAAATGCTGGGAGGGTTTTAAGGGTGAATTGTAAAATTTTTGCTGAATCTTGGACTTTGCTTAATGTTTATGCACCTAACGTAGATGATGAGCAATGTTATTTCTGATGCTTTTTTGTTGTTAAATCAGGCTAATGAAAATATTTTAGTTGGGGAAGATTTCAATTGTGTTCTGGATCCTTTATTAGATAGATCTCCAAAAAGCATAAAGAAATCAAAGATGGCGATACAAATTGGGGCCTTGATGAAAGACTTAAATTTGGTGGATATCTGGAGAAGGGTCAATCCTACGGAGAAGGATTTTTCCTTTTATTCGTCTCGACATGATTCATTTTCCAGAAGAGATTTCTTTTTAGTATTGGCACATTTACAAGGAAGAGTATTACAGGCAGAATATAAAAGTTGAGTTCTATCAGACCATTCTTTATTTTTTTTTCTTGTGTAAGTTCAGAAGTGGTACGTTCATCTTATAGATGGAGATTTAACACAATGTTGTTGAAAAAAACCAGTTTGTTACCTTTATTAAAGAACAGATCACTTTGTTCTTGACTGAGAATGATAACTCTGTAGATTGTCATTTTGTGTTATGGGATGCACTAAAAGCTTATTTAAAGAGGGCAGATTATTAGTTATATTACTAAAGTTAAGAAACAGTATATGGCAGAGAGTTTAGAATTGGGGAAGCAAATTGCTGAATTGGAGAAGGAATTTCAGAAAGATGTGACAGAAGATGAAAAAAAGTGGTTTTGGCTAATTTGAAACTACATTGCAAACTTATTAATTTGAGTGTTTAATTAATCGATCTAAGCAGTGTTATTACGAGTTGGGTGAGAGAGCACATAAGGTACTTACATGGCAGTTAAAGACGGAACAGGTCTTATGGATTATTAATGCTGTTAAAAAGAATTCAATAGTTACCTATAAATCTCAGGAAATTAATGAGCAGTTTTATTCATTTTATCAACAATTATATACTTCTGAGGGGGAAACAGGATAGTGGCGTTATTGAATCTTATTTATCTAAATTAACATTACCAGCATTAAAGGAGGAAGCTGTTGTGGAATTGGAAGCTCCATTTACAGAATTTGAGATTAAGGAAGCTATACAGGAGATGCCAAATGGAAGGGGATGATGGATTTTCTGTGGAATTTTACAAAATTTTTAATGAAGATTTATCCTCTGTGTTTGAGGATGTATTACAACAAGTAACTGAAGAGCATGAGTTGCTGGAATCTTGCTCCATTAATTAATGTAATTCCAAAAAAAGATTGAGATATTGCAAGTATCTTCATATAGACCTATTTCTCTACTGAAAGTAGAGCAAAAGTGTTAGCAAATCGACTTGCTAAGTATTTACCTAAATTGATACATATTGACCAAACAGGTTTTATTAAGAATAGAAATGCATCAGATAATATTCTCCGATTGATTACTTTGGTCAATGCATATCGACAGCAGCCCAACCATCCAATGGTGGTTGCGCTTGATGCGGAAAAAGCCTTTGATAGGGTTGAATGGGAATTTTTATTTAAGGTGCTGGAGAAGTTTAAATTTGGCTCTTTTCTTATTGGTTGGGTTAAAGCTTAATATACAACCCGATTGCCAGGGTGGTGACAAATGGTCAAGTTTTGTTACCATTCAAATTGACGCATTTGACTCAACAAGGGTGTCCATTGTCACTAACCTTGTTTGCATTGGCTATTGAACCGTTAGCTCAAACAATAAGACAGAATGAACAGACAAGAGGGATGAGAGTTATGGATGACAAATATAAGATTAATTTATTTGCAGATGATGTTTTGATATATTTGACAGACCCAGAACGATCATTGCCGCATCTGCAGGAATGTTTATTGCAATATGGAACATTATCTGGATATAAGGTTAATTGGGATAAGAGTGAAATTTTGCCAGTTGGAGAAGGAGATTATTCAGACTATAAAGACATTATAAAATTGAAATGATCTGATAAAATTAAATATTTAGGAATAATTGTAAATGCTGATCATCAATCTTATATATATCTAAAAATTAAATTATGTTTCTTTATTAAAAAAGATTAAAGCAGAATTAAATGGAAAATCTCCCATTAACTATAATTGGTCATTAATTGTATTAAGATTAATATTTTTCCTCGAATTCAATATTTATTTCAGTCAATATCATGTTTTTCATTTCAGGATTTAAATTAAGCCATGAGAGAATTTTTATGGAAAGGTAAATTATCGCGGGTAGCATTACATAAACTTACTTGGAAGTGTGCGTTAGGTGGGCTTCAATTACCTCATTTTCAAAATTATTGTGAAAGCAGCCCAGTTGAAATTTATTAGTAGATTGATGGATTTGGACCTACTCCCAAGTTGGGCGAAAGTTGAGATGGCTTGCATTTCTGAAATTGAGGTGCATCAATGGAATATAAATTTGTTGCAGGAATATAATATGCCGATATTAAAGCATTTATTAAAGGTGTGGACTAAAAGAAATAAGATTTTAGGATCAAAAGGTAAATTGTCAATTTTAACCCCATTATATAATAATCGCTTATTCCTTTTTCGATATTTAATAAGTATTTAAAGAGTTGGGATTTTGAGGGTATAAAGACATTGCAGGATTGTTTTGTAGAAGGACAGTTTCTTCCCTTTAATCAATTGAGGGAGCATTTTGATATTGCTGTAAATTCTTTGTTGGTTTATTATCAACTTCAAGGTCTGGTGAAAGACATGTATGGTAGAGAGATGATTTTACCTGTGTTGACGGAATTTGAATCTTTGATTTCTTCTATACTAAAAAAGGGATATATTTCTGTTATGTATCAAGACAATATGGATAAATCAGAATGGGTGAAGTCTAAGCTTAAATGGGAAAATGATTTAGCTTTTGTTTTTCCTGAAGATTATTGGGCAGATATGTGCTACGACAATGTAACTAAATTGACAAATGTATGGTATGGAATGGGTAATTATAATTTTTTACATCAGTTATATTTAACTCCAGAGAAATTGAAAAAATATGGTTTTAGTAATTCAGACTCTTGTTTTAGATGTGGTGTATGTACTGGTACTTTTTAACATGCTGTTTGGTCTTGTGTTTATGTACAACCATTTTGGGAAGAAATTAAGTTAATTTTGGAAAAATTATAGAACATTAAGTTACCATTAGATCCATCTATTTTTTTCATGGGTTACATGGTTCTTTTAAAGGGATTAGGGCTGGATAAATTTCAAATTACATTTGTACATTTAGTACTGTCTGTAGCTTGAAAATGTGTAGCAAGTACATGGAAAGATAACACAGTGATTAATATAACGTAATGGCAGAATGAATTGAAAGCCTGTATTGGTATGGAAAAAATTACATACAATTTGCATGATCATTTTTTTTGTCAATAAGTGTTTACCATATTTGGAATATATGAATTTAAATGTACAAGGATCGACAATGAGATAGACAACAGACTCGCCAAGGCAAATAGCGCCTTTGGAAGACTACACAAAAGAGTCTGGAAAAACAACCAACTGAAAAACCTCACAAAGATAAGCGTATACAGAGCCGTTGTCATACCCACACTTCTGTTCGACTCCGAATCATGGGTCCTCTACCGGCATCACCTACGGCTTCTAGAACACTTCCACCAGCGTTGTCTCCGCTCCATCCTCAACATCCATTGGAGCGCTTTCATCCCTAACGTCGAAGTACTCGAGATGGCAGAGGTCGACAGCATCGAGTCCACGCTGCTGAAGATCCAGCTGCGCTGGGTGGGTCACATCTCCAGAATGGAGGACCATCGCCTTCCCAAGATCGTGTTATATGGCGAGCTCTCCACTGGCCACCGTGACAGAGGTGCACCAAAGAAAAGGTAAAAGGACTGCCTAAAGAAATCTCTTGGTGCCTGCCACATTGACCACCGCCAGTGGGCTGATATCGCCTCAATATGAGAGCCGTCTTGGGAATGTCGTCTGGGTGGCCCAGAATCTGATGGTGGCCGCGTACCAGGTCAATCTTGGAAAATTACCTTGGCTCCACCCAGGTTTGCCATGAAGTCCTTCACGGGGCCAGACTGGATGGACAAATTGTCGTGCTTCATGCTAGGCATATGCAACTTCCTCGGCTGAGCTGGTGTATGGCGCCCTGCTTACAGTCCAAGGGAACTTCATCCTGTAGCTTATGGACATGCTGCTGCACCTCCGTGAGAATTTGGGCACACTTTCTCCAGTCCAAACATCCCGATATGGTCTCCCAACCATGTACTTCCCACCTGACCTCCAGGACAGCCAGTACATTTTCCTTCACTGAGATTCCCACCATACACCTCTGAAAACCAATCGAGGGGCTGTGGACCGTCTCAAGCCAGCACACTTGGAGATTGACCAACCAGTGTAGGTGGCACAACCCCGCTGCAGTCACCATCCACCACCATGACCAAACCCACCCTTGACTCGACACTCTAACATCCTCCATTTCTCCGGTTCTGAGGGGTGGGGGGAGGTCATGAGGCAGAACGCGCCACTTAGTTCTTGAACCATCATTCGGAGGTATGAACTCTTGCAGGTGTGGGTGCCCGCTGCGTGATGGGTTGGGAGAAGGAGGCTGGTAAGCACGAGGCCGGGCATTTGAATTCTTTCTCAGAGTCAGCAGGTCAACTTGCGTTAATGACATTTGAACTGAACTGTTCAATTATTAAACCATGTTTGAGCTGAATTGTTAAACAATTAAACTTAGTGTTTGTACAACCCACTATAATGATATAATATTTTGGGAGATTTTGGTAAGATTTAGAGTAGGTTACATACATACACACATTTTAAAACAGATCTTATTTGAAAGACTACAGAATTCACATTGCAAGATCTCTGGAGAATTTTCACAAGTAGGTGTTAATTGAACTGATGTCATAAATTGTTTGGAACTGGAGCCAGGATGACTACAAGTACCTTTCTGCAAGGTGCTTACAGGGTTTATCTAACAACAGCTTGAGCAGAAGAAAGAGCTCCTGTTGTTTGCCGGAGAAGGTGGGGCTTTTGCAAGTCACATGAGTCACATGGGGCTTTCTGGAAGCCAGTTGGAGAGAGAGCGAGGTAGAGAAGAGAAGCCCTCTCAGCTTGTGTGTGTGTATGACCCAGTGCAGGCCAGGAAGAGCTGGTTGAAACTGATGAAAAGTTCCAGAGCAGTGGATGGCTGGAAGTGCGATCTGTCTGGTGTTTCTCTTGGAATAAGGGGAACAGAACGGAACTCTGTGGTGGCCTGAAAGAAAGAGGTTACCATCTGGAAAACCCTGATGGGGCAAGTTTCATCAGCGAGACCTTGAGGTGACTAATGGTGGTACCTCAGTTGTGGAAATCCTGGAACAACAAATCTCTCTCTGCAAACCCTACAAGAACCTTCCTGAGTGGTAAACATTTACCTTTCGAGCACCAAAGTCTGGTGAACTTTATGCATGTTAAATTCTGTGCACAGTCTAAGAATTGCCTGCATTCAGTGAACTTGGAAGAAGAAATGAGATTGAACTGTGAACCAAAGAACTTTTCTTAAATTTACACACACATTACATACACGTGCACTTAGAATTAGAAGGAGGTTAATTTGGGTTAGTTAAGTATAGAGTTAAGTTAAAGTTATTCTATTTTCATGTTTAAAGTTGATTAAAAATAACTTTTGTTTTAAAAACCACTTGTCTTGGTGAATGTCTATTGTTGCTGGGTTTTGGGGTCCTTTGGGCTCGTAACACCACAAATGACTACAAGCAGGAACTTCTTCACTCAGAGAGTGGTGGGAGTTTGGAATGAGCTGCCATCTGACATGGTAAATGTGGGCTCACTCTTAAGTTTTAAGAATAAATTGGATAAATACATGGATCAAGAGGTCCAGAATGACGTTTTGGCACAGACTAGAAGGACCAAATGGCCTGTTTCCTGTGCTGTAGTGTTCTATGATTCTATGTAATTAAAGTGAACATTCCAGATTTTATTCAAGGTTATTTGTATACATTTTGGTTTGACCATGTAGAAATTACAGCCCTCCACTTCAGGGCGCCATAATGTTTGAGACATTTGGCTTCACAGGGGTGAATATACTTGAGTCCTCAAGTATATTTACTAAGGTAAATCTACAGACTCAAAAGGTGAGCAAAAGCTTAGAAGAACTCCATGCTCTCTTATACCTGCACCAATGAAACAATTAAACATACTTGAGTACTTTATGGTACCCTAAAGTCTCTGCTCAAAGCTTATGGGCTCCCTTCCCTGTGAAGCAGTCAGATTTTAGTTTCTTCAGTACTTCTACCAACTAAACAAAAAAAAATTATGTCACGTGAGGTGAAAAGAAAACAAGGCCTTTACTTAAATGTGCTGTGGATCCTGGGGAGCTGAGGACAATGAGATTGGCTGGTTGGGAAGGATACGGACCAATCCCAGGCAAATGGGATGATCCAGGATGCTGACTTGGTTGGCATGGATGAGTTGGGCTGAAGGGCCTGTACTGTGCTGCATGGATTAATGGTTCTATGGCTGTGTGACTCCACTTAGGGCGGGGAAAAGTCTGAGCAGCCTACCTGTACTCCTGTCGACGGGGCATTCGCATGTAAGGGTCACAGGGATTAGCGACCACTCCAGGATAGTGACAGTATCGGCTGTCGACCTTCTGAGAAGGGAAACCAGACAATTGGCTTACTTGTGCTGAGAAAGAAAGAAGATCAAACAACGAGACTTAAAAAGTCATCAGGGACATTTGTTCTCTCAATGTTTTCCCACCATTCATTTATATCAGTCGTGCAAGAGGTACGCAAACCCATGGGCGATTTGGGGCTCACGATTACAGATCATGACAGAGCAATGACAGTAGGGGGCGGCGCGGTTAGCACAACGCTATTGCAGCGCCAGCGACCAGGGTTCGAACCGGCACTGTCTGGAAGAAGCTTTTACGTTCTCCCTGTGTCTGTGTGGGTTTCCTCCGGGGGCTCTGGTTTCCTCCCGCTGATCAGGGTTGTTGGTTGATTGGGGTAATCGGGTGGCAGGGGTTTGAAAGCCAGAGTCAGATTCTACCACGTTGTATCGGAAAATTAAAAAAAAATTAAAGTTAGAAAATGTTCCGAGAATAACACACTGGCTGGCATAAACTATAGGGAGAGGCTGGATAGGCTGGGACCTCTCCCTGGAGCATAGAAGGCGAAGGGGAGACCTTAGGCTTTTCAATTATAAAAAGGGGATGAAAAAGGTCAAGGAATGTAAAGGGCACTCATTTAAGGTGAGAGGGGAAAGATTTAAAAGGGACCTGAGGGGCACCTTCTTTACATAGAGGGTTGTGGGTGTGTGGAACGAGATGCCCGAGGAAATGGTAGGGAAAACAGTAATGCTTAAAAGACATTTAATTTCTTTTAATTATTTTTTTAAAATGTAGACTTCAGAGTAGCAGGCCCTTTCAGCCCACGAGCCAGTGCCGCCCAATTGACCCACAACTCCTGGTACCTTTCGAATAGTGGGTGGCAACAGGAGCACCTGGAGACAAACTCCTTACAGACAGTGAGGGATTCGAACCCCTGTCCCAGTCACTGCCGCTGTAACAACATTGCGTTAACTGCTGCAGTAACTGTGCAGCCCTGACGGGTAGACCAGTACATGGATTAAAAAAACAAGTTTAGAGGGCCAAATGCAAGCAAATGGAACCAGTGAAGGTCGTCAACTTGGGCAAGTGGGGCTGAAGGATCTGCTTTGGTTCTGTTAAACTCAATGACTGTAAACAGACTTTGATGCAGGGCCAGTGATCTCGATCCACTCTAACACAGAGCCGAGTCCTCATATCGGGGTCCTTTTCACCACCACAACTGGCGCTCCTGATTCTTCCAGATGTATTCCCACAGAGACCCACCTCATTGTTAACAGGATCAGGTAGATTACAACCTATTTGGAGGGTCAAAGCCCATGTCTGTGATGTCTTTATTCCCCTTGATCAAGACTCAAAATGTTGACTTGCTGCAATGACACACACACACACTCAAAAAAAAATACCCAAAGGTAATAACGCCCTAAAAAAACTGAGTGTGGTGAACCCCACTAGTGGCAGATGACTATCAAAGATTTCAGTGCCATCCACCCCCCCTCTCAGTCAGAAATACATTATTTACTTCAACATAATCAAATATAATCAATATATTCAACCCATTGACTCCAATCCCAATGATTGTTCCAGGTCTTCAATGTCAATAAGACTTTGAGTTAACACTTCTTTCTTTCCATTCTTCCCATTCCTATGCCAGTTCCATTTCCATTTGTCTTCCTTTTAGGCGACGGCGGCGAAAAACTCTGGTAGTGAATTAACAAGATTAATGAATCATGGTCATTTTCAAAAAATTGAGATTGAAAATTACCATAAAATACTTTTAACACTGCAGGGTAACGAAAAGCAAATTTGTAACCCTTCTGCCACAACACTTCTTTAGCCGAATTGAACTCCTGACGTCGCCTAATAATCTCCTGACTCAGATCTGCGTTAAAAATACTCTGTTATTTTGAATCATTATTGGAGTTTGACTTTTTCACGCCTTCTGACCCGCCAACCGTTATATCATCTCTCTATCCTGATAGTTCAGACAATGGATTAAAACCGCTCTTGGCAGTTGTCCCGTAAATGGTTTCTTCCACAATGCTCTATGTGCCCGGTCCAACTCTAGGCCTTCCGAAAAAAAACTCCTTGCCCAACATCTCGGGAATCCATTTCTTAAAAAAATTTATTGGATCAGAACCTTCAATATCTTCTGGGAGACCCACAATCTTCACATTATTTCTTCGACTTTGATTTTTCAGTGAATCAATTTTTTTAAATAATTCCTTCTTCTGAATTCCCCAATCCACAAAAGAATCTTCCACTTTCTCCATTTTTTCCTTATTACGCTCAAACCTGATTTTTACATTCATAAAAAGGTGTTTCAATTTTTTTAAATTTTCTTGCACTGTATCCACTGATTTGATAAATTTATTGACATATCTTCAGACATAGTATTCATTTTAGTTGTCACTTCCAAAAATCCTTGAGTCATTTGTTTAAACATATTATCCATTTGATAAGCAATCCCTTTCAAAACAGCACAGATCGACTCCATTCCAGATTCCAGTACCTCTTTTCGAGGCCTACCTTCTCTAGTTTCTACTTCCAGTTGCTCCTGCGTACTGCCCAGTAAAGGTAAGTCTTCTTCCTGTTCAGATGTCATCGGTCCCTTTCCAGTGCGGCTGCGGGTCTGAACACCCGACGACGGCACTCCGTCCACGTCGGGACGCCGCTGCTCGGGCCCCCCCACAGCCCACACCCGATCCAGAAACTCAAGAAAACCTAGAGGCACCACGCATGCCCAGTAGATTTTTTTTGGTTAATAAAAATTTTATTTTGGAACTTTTTTAATTAAAAAAAATATTTAGAGGAGGGATAGTGATTTTAAGATACTATAAAGGGAGCAATTTGTAGTGAGTGCTCATATTGTTAATTCGTAGGGATGTCTAATTTGAAATTTGCAACTTTTAATGTTCAGGGGTTAAATAACCTGATTAAGTAAAAATGAGTTTAGGCTTATATTAAGAAAATGAAAATTGATATTGCTTTTTTGCAATATTCAAGAAACACATTTGACTGAAAAAGAACATTTGAGATTGGGTTGGCCATGTGATTTTTTCTTCATTTAATTCCAAGGCAAGAGTTGTAGCGATTTTAATTCATAAGAATTTGCCTTTTGAATTACAATCTATGGAAGGAAATGCTGGGAGGGTTTTAAGGGTGAATTGTAAAATTTTTGCTGAATCTTGGACTTTGCTTAATGTTTATGCACCTAACGTAGATGATGAGCAATGTTATTTCTGATGCTTTTTTGTTGTTAAATCAGGCTAATGAAAATATTTTAGTTGGGGAAGATTTCAATTGTGTTCTGGATCCTTTATTAGATAGATCTCCAAAAAGCATAAAGAAATCAAAGATGGCGATACAAATTGGGGCCTTGATGAAAGACTTAAATTTGGTGGATATCTGGAGAAGGGTCAATCCTACGGAGAAGGATTTTTCCTTTTATTCGTCTCGACATGATTCATTTTCCAGAAGAGATTTCTTTTTAGTATTGGCACATTTACAAGGAAGAGTATTACAGGCAGAATATAAAAGTTGAGTTCTATCAGACCATTCTTTATTTTTTTTTCTTGTGTAAGTTCAGAAGTGGTACGTTCATCTTATAGATGGAGATTTAACACAATGTTGTTGAAAAAAACCAGTTTGTTACCTTTATTAAAGAACAGATCACTTTGTTCTTGACTGAGAATGATAACTCTGTAGATTGTCATTTTGTGTTATGGGATGCACTAAAAGCTTATTTAAAGAGGGCAGATTATTAGTTATATTACTAAAGTTAAGAAACAGTATATGGCAGAGAGTTTAGAATTGGGGAAGCAAATTGCTGAATTGGAGAAGGAATTTCAGAAAGATGTGACAGAAGATGAAAAAAAGTGGTTTTGGCTAATTTGAAACTACATTGCAAACTTATTAATTTGAGTGTTTAATTAATCGATCTAAGCAGTGTTATTACGAGTTGGGTGAGAGAGCACATAAGGTACTTACATGGCAGTTAAAGACGGAACAGGTCTTATGGATTATTAATGCTGTTAAAAAGAATTCAATAGTTACCTATAAATCTCAGGAAATTAATGAGCAGTTTTATTCATTTTATCAACAATTATATACTTCTGAGGGGGAAACAGGATAGTGGCGTTATTGAATCTTATTTATCTAAATTAACATTACCAGCATTAAAGGAGGAAGCTGTTGTGGAATTGGAAGCTCCATTTACAGAATTTGAGATTAAGGAAGCTATACAGGAGATGCCAAATGGAAGGGGATGATGGATTTTCTGTGGAATTTTACAAAATTTTTAATGAAGATTTATCCTCTGTGTTTGAGGATGTATTACAACAAGTAACTGAAGAGCATGAGTTGCTGGAATCTTGCTCCATTAATTAATGTAATTCCAAAAAAAGATTGAGATATTGCAAGTATCTTCATATAGACCTATTTCTCTACTGAAAGTAGAGCAAAAGTGTTAGCAAATCGACTTGCTAAGTATTTACCTAAATTGATACATATTGACCAAACAGGTTTTATTAAGAATAGAAATGCATCAGATAATATTCTCCGATTGATTACTTTGGTCAATGCATATCGACAGCAGCCCAACCATCCAATGGTGGTTGCGCTTGATGCGGAAAAAGCCTTTGATAGGGTTGAATGGGAATTTTTATTTAAGGTGCTGGAGAAGTTTAAATTTGGCTCTTTTCTTATTGGTTGGGTTAAAGCTTAATATACAACCCGATTGCCAGGGTGGTGACAAATGGTCAAGTTTTGTTACCATTCAAATTGACGCATTTGACTCAACAAGGGTGTCCATTGTCACTAACCTTGTTTGCATTGGCTATTGAACCGTTAGCTCAAACAATAAGACAGAATGAACAGACAAGAGGGATGAGAGTTATGGATGACAAATATAAGATTAATTTATTTGCAGATGATGTTTTGATATATTTGACAGACCCAGAACGATCATTGCCGCATCTGCAGGAATGTTTATTGCAATATGGAACATTATCTGGATATAAGGTTAATTGGGATAAGAGTGAAATTTTGCCAGTTGGAGAAGGAGATTATTCAGACTATAAAGACATTATAAAATTGAAATGATCTGATAAAATTAAATATTTAGGAATAATTGTAAATGCTGATCATCAATCTTATATATATCTAAAAATTAAATTATGTTTCTTTATTAAAAAAGATTAAAGCAGAATTAAATGGAAAATCTCCCATTAACTATAATTGGTCATTAATTGTATTAAGATTAATATTTTTCCTCGAATTCAATATTTATTTCAGTCAATATCATGTTTTTCATTTCAGGATTTAAATTAAGCCATGAGAGAATTTTTATGGAAAGGTAAATTATCGCGGGTAGCATTACATAAACTTACTTGGAAGTGTGCGTTAGGTGGGCTTCAATTACCTCATTTTCAAAATTATTGTGAAAGCAGCCCAGTTGAAATTTATTAGTAGATTGATGGATTTGGACCTACTCCCAAGTTGGGCGAAAGTTGAGATGGCTTGCATTTCTGAAATTGAGGTGCATCAATGGAATATAAATTTGTTGCAGGAATATAATATGCCGATATTAAAGCATTTATTAAAGGTGTGGACTAAAAGAAATAAGATTTTAGGATCAAAAGGTAAATTGTCAATTTTAACCCCATTATATAATAATCGCTTATTCCTTTTTCGATATTTAATAAGTATTTAAAGAGTTGGGATTTTGAGGGTATAAAGACATTGCAGGATTGTTTTGTAGAAGGACAGTTTCTTCCCTTTAATCAATTGAGGGAGCATTTTGATATTGCTGTAAATTCTTTGTTGGTTTATTATCAACTTCAAGGTCTGGTGAAAGACATGTATGGTAGAGAGATGATTTTACCTGTGTTGACGGAATTTGAATCTTTGATTTCTTCTATACTAAAAAAGGGATATATTTCTGTTATGTATCAAGACAATATGGATAAATCAGAATGGGTGAAGTCTAAGCTTAAATGGGAAAATGATTTAGCTTTTGTTTTTCCTGAAGATTATTGGGCAGATATGTGCTACGACAATGTAACTAAATTGACAAATGTATGGTATGGAATGGGTAATTATAATTTTTTACATCAGTTATATTTAACTCCAGAGAAATTGAAAAAATATGGTTTTAGTAATTCAGACTCTTGTTTTAGATGTGGTGTATGTACTGGTACTTTTTAACATGCTGTTTGGTCTTGTGTTTATGTACAACCATTTTGGGAAGAAATTAAGTTAATTTTGGAAAAATTATAGAACATTAAGTTACCATTAGATCCATCTATTTTTTTCATGGGTTACATGGTTCTTTTAAAGGGATTAGGGCTGGATAAATTTCAAATTACATTTGTACATTTAGTACTGTCTGTAGCTTGAAAATGTGTAGCAAGTACATGGAAAGATAACACAGTGATTAATATAACGTAATGGCAGAATGAATTGAAAGCCTGTATTGGTATGGAAAAAATTACATACAATTTGCATGATCATTTTTTTTGTCAATAAGTGTTTACCATATTTGGAATATATGAATTTAAATGTACAAGGATCGACAATGAGATAGACAACAGACTCGCCAAGGCAAATAGCGCCTTTGGAAGACTACACAAAAGAGTCTGGAAAAACAACCAACTGAAAAACCTCACAAAGATAAGCGTATACAGAGCCGTTGTCATACCCACACTTCTGTTCGACTCCGAATCATGGGTCCTCTACCGGCATCACCTACGGCTTCTAGAACACTTCCACCAGCGTTGTCTCCGCTCCATCCTCAACATCCATTGGAGCGCTTTCATCCCTAACGTCGAAGTACTCGAGATGGCAGAGGTCGACAGCATCGAGTCCACGCTGCTGAAGATCCAGCTGCGCTGGGTGGGTCACATCTCCAGAATGGAGGACCATCGCCTTCCCAAGATCGTGTTATATGGCGAGCTCTCCACTGGCCACCGTGACAGAGGTGCACCAAAGAAAAGGTAAAAGGACTGCCTAAAGAAATCTCTTGGTGCCTGCCACATTGACCACCGCCAGTGGGCTGATATCGCCTCAAACCGTGCATCTTGGCGCCTCACAGTTTGGCGGGCAGCAACCTCCTTTGAAGAAGACTGCAGAACCCACCTCACTGACAAAAGGCAAAGGAGGAAAAACCCAACACCCAACCCCAACCCACCAATTTTCCCCTGCAACTGCTGCAACCTTGTCTGCCTGTCCCGCATCGGACTTGTCAGCCACAAACGAGCCTGCAGCTGACGTGGACTTTTACCCTCTCCATAAATCTTCGTCCGCGAAGCCAAGCCAAAGAAGAAGAAGAAGAAAGATGTATTATATATTTTTCCTTTTTTTTAGCTCTCCTTAAGAGAGCTGGTTGATGGGGTGGGAGGGTGGGAGGGGTATAATTTTATTTTCTCTCTTTTTTTTTTGAGTTTATGATTTTTTAAATATATATAATTATATAAAATTACTTATATTGGATTGTACATTGTTTTTCTATTAACAATTTTCTTAAATAAATAAAGTTTTCAAAAAAAATGACACACACACACGCGCAGTGTGGGAGGTTACGCTCTGAGATTTATTAAGGCTGGAAAGGCTCCTTTTATACAGTTGGAGTTCCTGCCGTTTGCTTGATTGGTTGACATCAGCTGCATGAATAACAATAGCGGGCGGGAACATTCTTGCTTGTGAATACCTTTCTTCCCCAGCCTGTTATTGATCTGTTAGCTGGACAGCTTGGCCAACACCATTTTAGGGCTGCTAGTCTTGTACTGCTCCAGCTTTTACCCCCACCGGTTCGTTGTCTTGGGAGTCGCTTTAGCAATCTCTGTCCGCATCTGCTGCCGCGTGATGTGCCAGCCTGATCACTGCAATTGCGGGCCACCACAGACTGGCCATTTCTAAATGATGCTATCTGAACTGCTGGGCTCCTCCAGCAATGCGCAAGATTCCGGCATCTAGATTTCTATTGAAATCTCTAACCCCTGGTTCTTCAACATTTGGCTCCAAGCTTTTCATGATCCTTTGACTAACCCCTCTCCATTTTCTTTGCTCTAACAAATAGCACCAGCTGAACGATATTACACATTGGAACATTCTCCACTTGCCTGGTTGAACGGCCAACAACAATTTTGAAGCTTGAAAAAGCAACCTCTCCCAATCCATCATCCTAATTCCCTACAATTGGTGAGGAAGGCAAATGCAACACTGCCGTTCATTTCAAGTGGAATAGAATATAAAGGCACAGTTATGGCTTCATAAGGCACCGGTGAGACCTCACTTGGAGTGTTGTGAGCAGTTTTGTGCTCCTTATTTAAGAAATGATGCACAGAAGTTGGAAAGGGTTCAAAGGAACTTCACTAGGATGATTACGGGAATGAAAGGATTATCATATGAGGAGCGTTTGACAGCTCTTGGTCTGAACTCTTTGGAAATTAGGAGAATAAGTGAGGACCTCTGAAATATTTAGAATCAGAATCAGAATTTATTGTCATGAACATGTCATGAAATTCGCTGTTTTGCGGCAGAATCACAGTGAAAACATTCATATAAACCTAAATTTAAAAAAAGTCGTGCACAAAAAAGTAAGGCAGTGTCTTTGGTTCATTGATTATTCAGGAATCTGACAGCAGCGGGGAAGAAGTGTGGACAGAGTCGATGTAGAAAGGTTGTTTCCCAGGGTGGGAGAGTCTAGGACAAGAAGGCACAACTTCAGGAGTGAAGGGCGTCCACTTAGAACAGAGATGTGGAGGCATTTCTTCAGCCAGATGGTGGTAAATCTGTGGAATTTGTTGCCACAGGTGGTTGTGGAGGCCAAATCATTGGGTGTATTTAAGGCAGAGATTGATTGGTTCATGATTAGCCAGGGCATTAGGTGTGGTTATGGGGAGAAGGCCGGGCAGTGGGACTGAGTGGGAAAATGGATCAGCTCATGATTAAATGGTGGGGTGGATTGGATGAGGTTCAGTTGCTAACGGACTGGTGCAGAGCCAACAACCTGCATCTGAATGTTAATAATACGAAAGAGATGGTTGTCAACTTCAGAAAGGCCTGGGGAGATACTTGTCCCCTGACCACTGATGGCTCTACCATCCAGAGTACTAAGTTCCTTGGAGTGCACTTGGCAGAGAACCTCACCTGGTCCCTCAATACCAGCTCCAAAGGCAAGAAAGCCTGGCAGCACCTCTACTTCCTGCGAAAGCTGGGGAAGTTCATCTCCCACACTCCAGCCTCACTACATTCTACAGAGGATGTATTGAGAGCATTTTCATCAATTGCATCATGGACTGGCTTGAAAACTGTACCACCTTGACCGTAAGATCCTGCAGAGGGTAGTGAAGTCAGTGGAGAAGTTCACTGGATCTCTCTTTCTACCATGACGAACATTACAAGACATGATGCATGTGGAGGGCAAATAACATTGTGAAGAACTTCACACACCCCTCGTAAGCCTTTTTCCCTTCTGCCATCTGGAAGGAGTACCATAGCCCACACGTCCAAGTTGTGCAACAATTTTTACCCACAAGCCATCAGTCTCCTCAATTCCTAGAACATACTTGTACTAGTGTATCGTGGTCTTTTATTTCCATTTATGTAAATCTGCTTCATGGTCATGGAGAAACACTTTCTCATCCTCAGTGCACTGCATTAGTAGTTATGGAATGAACGACAAATAAAGTTGACTTGCTTTGACTTGAGATGGCCTATTTCGGCTCCTCTATCTGGCCAATCACATCTGATGGGGAAATTACTTCAGACACTCTTCAGGAAGGGGAGGAGTTGTTCAGAGGGGCTCAGAATCATAAAAGACTTGGATACCTACCTTCTCACAAGCCAAATGTTGAAGAACCAGCGGTGGAGATTTCAATAAAGTTCTGGATGCCGGAATCCTGGGCATTGCTGGAGGAGCCCAGCAGTTCAGACAGCATCATTTAGAAATGGCCAGTCAACATTTTGGGTCTTCATCAGAGGTATAAAGGCATCAGAGACATGGGCTTTGACCCTCCAAGTGGGTCTCTACGAGGAATCAGGAGCGCCTGTCATGGTGGTGATAAGGACCCCGATATGAGGACATGGCTCAGTGTTAGAGTGGATCGAGATCACTGGCCCTGCATCAAAAGACTGTTTACAGTCATAGAGTTTTACAGAACCGAAGCAGATCCTTCAGCCCCATTTGCCCCCGCTGACCATTTGCCTACATTTGGCCCTCTAAACTTTTCCTATCCATATACCTGTCTAAATGTCTTTTAAACATTGCTGGGTTTCCTGAGTAAAACGATCTAGAAGTAACCTTTATCATGTTTCACAGAACATAGAACATTCGGGTCCAGGAACAGGCTCTTTGGCCCACAATGCCTCTACCGAACATGATGCCAAGTAAGATTAAATCTCCGATGCAATGCTGTAGGTACTCTGTGGTTAGTAAGGGATTAATTAAGTTGGTATGTGAGTGGGGAAAGAAAAGGTTGCGAACCGCTGGCCTAGAAGCTTCTTAAACACGACGTACCTGCATCCACTATTACCCCTGGCAGCCTGTTTCAGACACCCACCACCCTCTGTGTGGGAAACCTGCCCCATACATGTCATGTAAACACCCCCTCCCCCTTCACCTTAAGTACATGTCTTTATTATTTGTCATTTTCATGGGTGGCATGGTTAGTGCTGTAGTTAGCGCAACGCTGCAATCAGGACTTGGGTTCGAATCCCGCGGAAGGAGTTCTCCCTGTGTCTGTGTGAATCTTCCCTAGGGGCTCCAGTTCCTGCCCCACCCTCCAAAATGTACAGAGGTTGTGGGTAAATTGGATGTGATTGAGCGGCATGGGCTTGTGGGCCGAAAGGGCCTGTTACCACGCTGTATGTCTACATTTAAATTTACCCTGACTAACTATGATAGTACAAATTCTATCACCAATGTGTCTATGTACAGATGGTCGTGGAGAATGACTGTGATTGACTGAGAGCGTAGCACCACCTACTGGCAGGTCTTAAAGGATTGCTCCTAGCCAGACCAGGTCATTCTGGACTGGTCGACCTACTTGGGATATGCTCCAGTCTTTTAGTTAATAAAAGCCTTGGTTTGGATCAAGTCTTTGGCTCTTTCGACGCGCTCTACAATTTTATTAACTAAAAAAATTTTGAAGGGATGGAGCATATGCTACGGCTGGAACGCCTCGACATTGACCCACAGTCAGCTACAGCCTCGAATGACTTTAAGCACTGGGTGAGATGCACAGCTCTCTGATCCTGCCGTGATAGAGGACAACCGTCAACTACTAATATTGATGACTATGGTGTCCCTGAGAGTCTTCCAGAGTGTCCAGGACGTAACCACTTACGCCGCAGCCATGAAGGTGCTGAAAGGGCTCTATGGGCAACCGGTAAACAGGGTCTATGCTCGGTACAAACTTGTTACAAGGAAGCAACAGCCCAGTGAGTCCTGTAAAGCTTATATTCAGGCACTAAGGGCAATGGGCAGGGTCTGTGCCTACACAGACAGAACTGCTGCAGAGACCATAAATGATCTAATTCGGGATGCCTATGTGGCCGGGGTTCAATCGAATGAGGTGAGGCAGCGCCTGCTAGAGCACGGGGGAGAAAACCTAGAGGACGTGATCCGGATCACAGAGATGATGGAGGCTGTGGTCTTAAGTTATGGATATGTACACTCGGGGCTGGACCCCACACTTTGATGTGAGTAGGATGCCCTCCCTCTACCCTACTATTACCTCTACGCTGCCCGATGCAACCCCAAAGTGTTATTTCTGTGGGAGGAACAAGCACAGCAGGTCCCAGAGCCCAGCGAGAAAAGCCAGGTGCCAGAAGTGCCTTAAAAACGGCCACTTTGCTGTAGTCTGTCGCTCCAAAATGGCCACTGTCAAACACAGTGCCTCGTGTGAAGTCAAATCGCCATTCTCCATTTCAAACACTTCTTCTTCTGAGTTTTCGTCCAATGAAAGTGAGCACTCCACCGCACAGCAGCGCCTGACATCACGGGGCAGACGGCGAGCGTGGAAGGTACAACCCACCCTCGCTGCAATGACATTAACCCTCCCTCACAAAGCAACGTCCAACCAGTCCCCAGACCTGACATCAACGGCCACCGCTGCTGCCAACCAGGGATCCACCGCTGCCACCGACCAGGGACCAACCGCCGCCAACGAGGGACCCGCCACCGCCAACCAGGGACATGCCGACGCTGCCGACCGGGGACCCAATGCTGCCATCTGGGGACCCGCCACCGCTGACTGCCCCACCGCTGACTGCCCCACCGCTGACGGCAAGCAGCGACCCCCAACACTTACCTTTGGCGGCAGGCAGCAACACCAACTCCCCGACACTGTTTTTTCAGGCCCAACTGTTTGCGTGACATCATGACACAGGTCTCCCCTGTCTACATTACATGTCTCTGCATCAGTAACCCTTGAGCAGGACTTCCCCCAACCCCCTCACAAAAGCAATGGAACTGATTAAAGCGCATGGACACTATACCAATTCCTTATTTGACTCAGGGTCAACAGACCTGGCCCACCGTTGCAGACTGGCTATTCTCTCCACTGCACAGAGAATTTAATTGGCGACCAGATCACACTCGACTGGGGTAAAGGGGTACTGCGTGGCGATCCTTAAAGTCCAGGGCATCACGTTCACAGACTTCAAACTATTAGTCCTTCCCCAATTGTGCGCCCCTGCTCTGCTGGGACTGGATTTTCAGTGCCAGTTTCAAACCATTTCCCTGCACTTTGGAGGCCTCAAGCTCCATTCTCTGTCTGTAACTACTCCACCCCGGAAACCTCCTGCCAGCGGCAGCCCAAACCACCCGTCCCCGCGCCCCGGGGCCTCACCTGTAGTCTCTCCACCCTCCGAGTTGCTCCGCCAGCACTTTTCGCAAATCTCACCCCTGGCTGGAAGCCTGTGGCCACCAAAAGTTGGCAATATAGTTATGAACACAGGAAATTTATCACAAGCGAGGTGCGCAGACTGTTAGATGAAGGCATTATCGAACCTAGCTCGAGTCCCTGGAGGGCCCAGGTAGTGGTTGTTAAAAACAGGGAGAAGCCACGGATTGACTACAGCCAGACAGTCAACCGCATCATGCTTCTGGATGCATACCCCTTTCCAAGGATCACAGATGTGGTGAATCACATCACCCAATACCCTGTATTTTCCACCATTGACTTTCGTTCGGCCTATCATCAGCTCCCGATCCGCCGAGAAGAACGACCTTTCACGGTCTTTGAAGTGAATGGGCAGCTGTATAAATTCCTCAGGGTACCCTTTGGGGTCACAAATGGTGTCGCGGTCTTCCATAGGGAAATGGACTGGATGGTGGACCAGAACGGGCTGACTGCTACTTTCCTGTATCTGGACAATGTCACCATCTGTGGCCATGACACGGAGGATCATGATGCCAACCTTGAGAAATTTTTTCAGACAGCAACTCGGCTGCATTTGACCTACAATTTCGACAAGTGTGTCTTCCGGACCACTCGGCTCGCAATTCTGGGTTGTATGGTGGAGAACAGGGTGGTCATGCCGGACCCTGACACTATGCGTCCCCTCATGGACTCCCCACACCCAGAAGGCACTCAGACGCTGCCTGGATTTTTTCTCTTACTATGCCCAATGGGTTCCACACTATGCCGACAAGGCATGGCCACTCATTAAGACCACCTCCTTCCTCCTGTCAACCGAAGCTAGAGCGGCCTTCAACTGCATCAAATTGGACATCGCTGCTGCAATGCTGCATGCCATCGACAAGTCCATCCCATTCCAAATCAAGAGCGATGTATCTGACTTTGCACTGGCAGCCATTTTGAACCAGGCCGGCCAGCCGGTAGCCTTCTTCTCCAGAACCCTCCAGGGTCCTGAGAGCCAACACTCCTCTGTAGAGATGGAGGCCCAGGCCATAGTCAAAGCAGTACGTCGTTGGAGACACTACCTCACTGGCAGGCACTGCTGACCGGCCAATGTGCGGTCTCCTTCATGTTTAGCAACACCCAGCGAGGTAAGATCAAGAATGATAAAATCCCCAGGTGGAGAATCGAGCTCTCCACCTTTAATTATGACATACTGTATCAGCCAGGTAAACTCAATGACCCGCCAGATGTGCTCTCCAGGGGGACTTGCACCAACATACAACTGGACAGGCTGCAGAAACTCCATGAGGAGCTCTGTCATCAGCACTTTGTCAAAGCTTGCAACCTGCCCTACACTGTCGAGGAGATTCGCTCCATGACCCGAGCATGCCCAGTGTGCGCTGAGTGCAAGCCCCACTTCTTCCGTGCAGAGAACACCCACGTCATCAAAGCCACCCGCTTCTTTGACCGTCTCAGCATAGAGTTCAAAGGGCCCCTACCGTCGACCAACCGTAACACCTACATCCTTACGGCCATCGACAAGTACTCCCGCTCCCGTTCGCTGTGCCCTGCTCGGACATGACTGTCTCCTCAGTTATAGAGGCCCTGAACAGCATCTTCTCCATCTTCGGGTACCCCAACCAATTACATCCACAGTGACAGGGGGTCCTCGTTTATGAGCGCAGAGCGGCGGCAGTATCTTCTGGAGCGTCAAGCAGGACCACCAGCTATAACCTACGGGCTAATGGGCAAGTCAAAAGAGAGAATGCCACCGTCTGGAAAGCAGTTACGCTTACCCTCCGGTCCAATGGCCTCCCCACCTCCCCACCCAGCAGGATGTGCTCACTTGTGCCCTACATTCCATCAGCTCCCTCCTATGCACCGCAACCAATGCCACCCCCCATGAAAGGATGTTCTCTTTCCCGAGGAAATCTGAGTCGGGTACGACCATACCAGCATGGCTCATAGTTCCCGGTCCAGTCCATTTACGACGCCACTTCCGGTAGTCTAAGAATGACCCCTTGGTTGACCAAGTGTCTCTGCTCCATGCGAACCCGCATTATGCCTACATTGAGTACCTGGACGGACAGGAGGACACAGTCTCGGTAAGGGACCTAGCCCAAGCTGGATTAGGCACAGCAGTGCCTTTAACCCAACCTCCCCCTACTCCTTCTCCCCCAGGTCATGTGCTTGAACAGAGGGATCCGCACCACCCCACCAGCTCAGGCCAGACTGTCGACAACGCCGTTGGGGAATTGAGCGAAGCAGTGGCCGCACAGGCCTGCCCTGGTGACACGACTCTGGCGACCCCAATCCCGGCGCCACGGCGGTCATGCCGGATGGTCAGGCCCCCTGACCAGTACAGCCCCTAACCTCCATCCACCCTGTGGTCAGTTCTCAAAGAAGGGGTGAATGTGATAGCACAGATTCTATCACCAATGTGTATATGTACAGATGACTGTGATTGGCTGAGAGTGTAGCCACACCTACTGGCAGGTCTTAAAGGATTGCTCCTAGCCAGACCAGGTCATTCTGGACTGGTCAACCTACTTGTGATATGCTCCAGTCTTTTAGTTAATAAAAGCCTTAGTTTGGATCAACAAGTCTTTGGTTCTTTTGACACGCATTACACTAACTATGCCCCTCCTATTTTATTTTAAATCTTGATCAGGTCTCCCCTCGGTTTCTGACACTCCAGAGAGAACAACTCAAGTTTGTCTGACCTCTCATACCCTCAAATCTTAGAGCCAAGATTTTGATGGCAGGGAAAGTGGCCTATCAACCCAACATTTCTATGCTGACCTATTTGGTTCTATTGGTCTGGGTGAAGTCAATGGACTCAGGCCGAATAATAGTTCAATACATGCTAGATGGGCCAAAAGGCCTTTCTGTGCAGTAGTTGTACTTCACTTGATGGTTAAATGATTCAATCACTACATTGGGAAAGAGATACAGGAGTATCAGAGCCGGAATCACAGAGCTGAGAAACATGAGGCTCTCATGGGGGACCTTGTCAAATGCCTTTCAAAAATCCATACAGACCACAATTACCACCCTATCCTCATCAATTTCTTTTGTTACCTCCTCAAAAAACTCAAATAGACTCGTGAGCCTTGAGAAGGCTGGACTTCTGCAAATGCTCATGGATCCTATCCTTAAGTATCCTCTCCAAAGGTTACACCCCACTGATATAAAACTCACCAGTCTCTAATTCCCAGGATTCTCCCTAATACCCTTTTTAAACAAGAGGACAACATTGTCCATTCTCCAATCCTCCAGCACCTTCCCTGTGGCCAAGGAGGACTCAAAGATCATACCCACTGCCCCAGCTCTCTCTTCCCTCGATTCCCACAGCAACCTGGGGTATATTGCGTCTGGCCTCGGGGAAGATCCAACATTTGCTCATCCTTAATTCAACACTGTCCAGCACACAAACCTGTTCTATTCTGACCTCACCCTGATCAAGGTCCTTTTCTCTTGTGAATACTGAAGCAAAGTATTGATTTAGGACCTCCCGAACTTCCTCTGACTCCAGGCACATGATGCCTCCTTTATCCTTTAGCGGCCCCACCTTCATTCTCGTCATCCTTCTGTTCTTCACATAAGCATAGAACGCCTTGGGGTTCTCTTTAATCCTACATGCCAAGGCCTTCACATGCCTCCTTTGAACTCTCCCAAGTCCTTTCTCAATTTCCTTTCTGGCTACCATATCATCCCTTCCTGTTTCCTACTTCCTGTATCTAATGTCTGCTTCTTTCTTCCTCTTGACCAGCTGCCTCACCTGTTTTGTCAACCATGGTTCCCTTTTCCTACCATATTTTCCGTTTCAGTGGGACAAACCTCTCCAGAACCCTGCGCAAGTAGTCCCTAAACATCCTCATTACATCTGTGCTTTGTTCCATGGACATCTATTCCCAATTTATTCTCGCTAGTCCCTACCTCATCCCATCATAATTAGCCCTTCCCCAATTTAACACTATCCCATTTTGTCTACTTTTATCATTGTTCATAGCCATGCGAAAGCTCAGGGAGTTGTGGTCACTATTACCGAAATGCTCCCCCACCGAGAGGTCCGACACTTGCCCAGCACTTGCTCCCGTACGGCCTCTCCTCTCATTGGCTGGTCCACATCCCATGTGAGGAATCCTTCTCAGATGCACTTGACAAATTCTGCTCCATCTATCCCTCTTGCAGTCAGGAGGTGCCAGTCAATATTAGGGAAGTTGAAGTCTCCCTTGTATGTAGCACTGTGCATATGTATCATCTGTCAGTATGTATGTTATGTTTTTATGTGTGTTTGCAGTGTGTTGCTCCAAGGACCAGAGAATGCTGCTTTGTCAGGCTGTACTTGTACGATTGGATGATAAATGAACTTGAACTACTTGCAAGACCACAGAAAACTGACCTGCTGGGAAGATGGTGCACTGTTCCAGTTTCTTGCTGATGCCTCCCTCGGGTATCCGAGGCATTGAAGATGTTTTCCTGACGTAGTCAATACAGTTTGGGACATTAGGAGCTGCGTGAGAAAGAGCGGAGAATGAGGATTGAACCCATCGGCAGTTCCCATGGAGAAAGGGAATGTGCGCGAAAGTTAACATTTTCCATTGTAACAGGCATGCTGGTGACACTGGAGGGACAGGAGCCTGCAGATGTGGGAATCCGAAGCAGGAAGAAACCTGAGTGGGTCGAGCACAGACAGTGACTCTCTGTCTTGGTGAAGGGTTCCAACCCAAAATGTGGACCCTTCTTTATCTCCCACTGATGCTGGTTGTTTCTTTTTAACAAAACATAGATTTTATTCACAATAAATAATTTACAAAAGGAAAACCGTTTGAAGACAGTTCCCAACCTAACATTCATATCCAGAACAGCCATGATCTCATTTAATGGCGGAGCAGGCTCGATGGGCTGTATGGCCTACTCCAGCTCCTGTTTCTTGTGTTCTTATACATTCACATCACTGTACATTGTTACATTCGATTCTATTTACCCTATTACCACCACTGTGGCACTTTGCCGCTTCTCCCCCCTCTGTTGTTTCAGAGGCTTTTCCCCTCAGTCTCAGCCCCTCAATGGCCGGTGATGAAAGGACTAAAAACTGTGGCCCTTCCCCACAGTGCCCTCACATTGGATGCCCCAAGCCTCAGTGCATCCCTCAGCACGTACTCCTGCAGCCTGGAATGTGCCAGTCGGCAGAATTCCCATGTGCTGGAAGACCAGCAGGTTTGAGGCAGACCAAAGTGCGTCATTCACTGAGTTGATGGTCTTCCAAGCAGTTCTGGATATCTGACTCTGTGTGTGTCCCGGGGAACAGCCCGTAAATCAGAGAGTCCTCTGTTACTGCACTGCAGACAAGCGTTACGGGCCCAGAGGATCTCAAAACCCAGCAGCAATAGAAATTCACCAAGACAAATGGTTACTGAAACAAAAGTTGCTTTTAATTATCTTTAAATATAAAAACAGGTCCGAACTCTAACTTATTACTACTAACTTAATTGCCTTCTAATTCTAAGTGCACGTGTATGTAATGTGTGTGTAAGTTCAGAAAAGTCCTTTGATTCACAGTCTTATCTCTCTTCTCACTCTTCCAAGTTCACTGGTTGCAGGCAATTCTTATACTGTGCACAGAATTTAACATTTATGAATCTTCACCAGGCTTCGGTGCTTGAAAAGTAAATGGTTACCGCTCAGGAAAGTTCCTGTCGGTTTTCAGAGAAAGATTTGTTGCTCATTGGACACACACACAAAATTATCCCTTTTAATCAGCCATGTCAGTGTCTTGCTGAAGAAACTTGCCCCATCAGGGTTTTCCAGATGATAATGTCTTTCTTTCAGGCCATCACAAAGTTCCTTTTTGTTTCCCTTATTTCAAGTAATCTCCTCTTGTATGGACCACAAGGGCTTTGATCAGGCTAAGAACTCACAACCTGTCTTCAAAATGGGGGTTTTCCACAAGCTTGCCAGCTTGTCCTGTTCCAGTCCCAGATACTGCTGCTGAACTGTAGAACGGAATTCTCTCTCTCTCTCTGAGAAAACCACATGACCCTCTTACATCAGTAAACTGCACTCAGACAGACTACGGCACCGGACCCAATCTTCTGAGTCCGTTCATCTGTTGCTTTCCAAAGCAATAATCCATTACTCCACAGCAAGCTCAATTAACACCTACTTGTGAAGTCCTTCAGCAAAGCAGTTTTCATTGTCTTTACAAAGGCACTTGGAGCCTGGACTGTCTGGCTTGAGCTAAGCTCTGGCATTTTAAATGAGATCTGTGTTGTGAAGTATTTGTGTTTGTTTGTGACCTACACCAAAATAATCCCACAATTTATCTCCTTTAAAACACATACAATATAAAAAATAACAATCTGTCACACAAGGAACCTTCTCCACCCACACTTAGCAAATCTGCCTTCAGCAAAGAGGTGGGCGGCTGCCTCCACTCCACCACTGTCATCTCAGGGACAGCAGATTGTTTTTTGCTGTAGCAATAAAAGGTTAGGACAAGAAGATCCTGATGGGAGTTGTACACAGGTCTCCAAACAGTAGCCAGGATGAGGTGTGCAAATTACATTGGGAGATAGAAAAGGTGTGCAAAATGGGGAAAGTGTGTGTGCGTGTGTGTGTGTGTGTGTGTGTGTGTGTGTGTGTGTGTGTGTGTGTGTGTGTGTGTGTGTGTGTGTGTGTTTGTGTTTACGTATATGTGTGTGTGTGCAGGCTATCTTGTGATGGACCAAGTCATGGGTTGGGTACATTATTGGCAGGTACTGCCCCGTGACAGAGCCTACTGCTCTGTGGACATGTCTGTTGACCTTTGATCATGTCTATTTACCCATCCAGGTGTGTACTGATCCTCACAGTATATAGTTACCTGTAAACAAGCAAGGATTTGATACAATCTCATCGGGTGGAAATTTCTCCTTCTGTAAAGGCAAAAAACAGTTAATTGGCCTGGGGCTCATGGCGAATTACAACATCTAAATAAAAATCACTTTCCCAAATCTATCTTTTAGTATAATCTTAGAAACTCAATCTGCAATGAGAGGAAATTCAGAAACATCCAAACCCAAAGAAAACTACATAATGGAAAGAAACACGGCAGCAATATCCGGGGTTTAAATCTGGTGCCGTCTGTAAGGAGTTTGTACACTCTCCCCGTGTCTGCGTTGGTTTCCTCCAGGTGCTCCGGTTTCCTCCCACCATTCACGACGTTGTAGGTTAATTTGGGTGTAATTGGACGGCAAGGGTTTAAATGGAATCGGAATCAGCTTCAACCGTGCAGCAAGTAAAATAAAATGAAAAGTATGAGCAGGAAAGCAGTCCTGAACAGCCCAGTTTGAAATGTTCAATTTTCTACATTACAGTCAAAGTTGACAGTGTCATCTCCTCCACACTGAGGAGTTTGGGGACCACTTGTGCCTACAAGTGTGACCACACTCACGTGCCACTTACATTTTCTGTCCCTTCCTCTCACTTCGTCCTTCACCCTCTTGCATTGTCCCATTTCAGACAGGGCTCTTAAAACATTGAAGGAATTTCACAGGAGCCGTGGGAAAACAAGAGTTGGCGCTCGGGCACAGAAAGTGAAACCACATTCACTAACCAGAAACTTGATCTGAAAGAGGTCTGGAGTGAGAGTTTGTTGTCACACACAGTGCAATGAACGGATGCACTGAAATTCTTACTCCCTGCAGTCAAACAGGTGCGTAAATTAGATCAACTGCAAAAGTAAAAAAATTCGATGTTCCAAACTGCCAGAACATAAAAATAGAAACTTTTTTCTAGGATGGAAGTTTAGACAAACAGCCCGGTAACCGGCCATCTCAGCCCACGAGCCCAAGCCGCCAAATTTACAGCCCATTAACCCACACCCATCCTATGTTTTTGAATGGTGGGAGAAAACTGGAGCCTCCGGAGGAAACTCCTTACAGACAGCGCCGGATTCGAACCCTGGTCCGGTCCCGATCGCTGGCACTGTGAAGGTGTTGGGTTAACCACTAAGCCAAACCGTGCCTCCCCATAAAAGGTAGATAAGATAAATATTTGCAGCTGTAGCTAGTGCAGAGAGAGATCAGTTAGAAGAGAGCAACATTGTGCAGTGTCATCACATCTTTGAACAAGGGGAAAGTGTTCACTTCACAGCCTTCTGCCCCTTGTTCCATGGCCTCCTTACTGGTTCAGAGCCAGGAAGCTATTTTGGAGAACCGACTCACCTGTGCGATTGGAGACGGCCCATAAAAACTATCCAGGCATTTCTTATATCTGTAGCAGGCGAGGGCATCCTCAGCTGCCTGCAAGGAAAAAAAATGGGTTTCTCTCTGGAAAAAAGCGCTCTCAAAAGAAATAGGCTAACAACTGTAGCGCTGGCACACCTGTTTATGGAGCAATGGGCCTCAGAGCAGAGCAGACAGGACACCTTGGAATTGGGGGGGGGGGGGGGGGAGGGTGGCAGAATCGAGGGAGCAGGTCGAACCACTGGCTCACAGCGCCAGAAACCTTGGTCATTTCTGACCTCAGCTGCTGCCTGTGTGGAGCTTGCATGCTCTCCCTGTGAGCACACTGGTGCTCCATTTTCCTCCCACACTTAGAGGAATCGTCCACTGTAAATTTACCCTGAGTCTGCAGGTGGAATCCATGAGCTGAGGACAATGTGGGTGAATAAACTTAGAGTTATTGTCAGATTGGTGTTAGCAGGCATCTGGTGGTTGACAGGAACCTGAAGGGCCGAGGAGCCTGTTTCCGAGCTGAATCTCTGACTTCATCACAATGCTCTTCCAGAAGGGGTGGTGGAGAGGGAGCGTCACACGGTAGAGAGGGAGCATCACACTGAAGGAGGGGTGGTGGAGAGGGAGCATCACACAATAGAGAGGGAGCATCACACTGAAGGAGGGGTGGTAGAGAGGGAGCATCACACGGTGGAGAGGGAGCATCACACTGAAGGAGGGGCGGTGGAGAGGGAGGGTCACATTGAGGGAGGGCTGGTGGAGAGGAAGCGTCACTGGGGAGGGGCAGTGCCACACTGAGGGAGTGGTGGTGATGAAGGAGGGACACATTGAGGGAGGGCTGGTGGAGAGAGTAGCGTACCATGGGAGATGTGGTGGAGAGAGAGGGTCACATCGTCGGAAGGGTGGTGGAGAGGGAGCATCACTGGGGAGGGGCAGTGCAGCACTGAGGGAGGGGGATGATGAGGGAGCATCACATTGAGGGAGAGATGGTGGAGAGTTTTCCACACAGAGAGTGGTGGGAATATGGAATATATACAGAGGAGGTATTGGAAGGTAAATAAAACATGGAACATCGGGCACTGAATGGCAACAGGTTCTTCGACCCATGTGTCTGTGCTGAACATGATGTCCAAACTAGAGCTCTGCTGTCTGCACTTGATAGATATTTCATCCTCCCCTTCATATTTATCTGTCTATTTGTTCTTGGATCCGAGAGACAGGAAGGGGGATGGGCCACATGCAGTCCAGGAGGAGGGTGTAGAACGAATTAGACAGATTAGGAGAATGGGTGGAAAAGTGGCAAGTGAAATACAATGTCGGTCTTGCACTTTGGTAGAAGAGATAAGCGGGAAGATTATCTTCTGAATGGGGAAAAATTGAAAATACCCAGTTGCAATGCGACCCAGGAGTCCTCGTGCAGGACGGCCTGAAGGTGAACTTGCAGGTTGAGTCAGTGGTGAAGAAGGCAAATGCAATGCTGGTGTTCATTTCCAAGGGAATAGGATATAAGAGCAGGGATATGATGTTGAGGCTTCAGAAGGCACTGGTGAGACCTCATGTGGAGAATTGTGAGCAGTTTTGAGAAAGGATGTGCTGACTTCGGAGAAGATTCAGAGTCAGTTCACAAGGATGATTCCCAGGAATGAAAGGGTTATCAAACGAGGAGTGTTGGACAGGTCTTGTCCTGTACTCGTTGGAATATAGAAGAATGAAGGAGGATCTCATTGAAACATTTTGTAAGTTAAAAGGCATGGACAGAGAAGATGTCGAAAGATTTTTTTTACCCATGGGAGGAGAGTCTAGACAAAAGGACACAGAAATGCGGAGGAATTTCTTTAGCCAGAGTGTAGTGAATCTGTGGAATTTGTTGTCACGGGCAGTTGAGGAGGCCAAGTCACTGGGTGTATTTAAGGGAGAGATTGATAGACTCTTCATTAGCCAGGGCATCACAAGTTATGGGAGAAGGCAGGGCAGTGGGGCTGAGTGGGGAAATGGATCATCTCATGATTGAATGGCGGGGTAGTCTTAATGGGCTGAATAGCCTATGGTCGAATCGGCATGGGAAATGTGACCAAATGATTGTTTGATTCGATGCAGATGAAACTTGTTCCGGCTCTTTCATTACCTTGTTTGTATCGTAGGTGCAGCTGGTCTGTGGACATATCTGGTAGCCACAGGGGTCACAGTAGTGATAGTTGAAACGGTCCATGCAAGCTGTGTATGCATTCATATGCGGTCTACAGTAGTGCACACAGGGCCTGACGGGAGGGAAGCATCCTCGATAGTGATCCATGTAGGTGGTTGGGATGCTGGGGTCTATCTTTGGAACCTGTTGGCCAGAAGAAGCAAACTGTCAAACCACAAAGGAGTTTCACCAGGAACTAAAGAGGAACTTGGCTCACCCGGACATCTGATTTGTTGATTTTACTCTCTCTCTCTCTCTCTCTCTCTCTCTCTTTCTCTCTGGATTTTCTCAATATTTACAAGGCAGAATATAATGTCCGTCACTGTCCTGGGGGAATCTTTAAATTTTTTTACTACACAGTAGAAATCGATTCTGCCAATTGAAACCCATGCCATGTAATTACACCCAATTAACCCACTGACCTTTCAAACTTGGGAGGAATCCAGAACACCAAGGGAATTTTGGAGGAAACTGGAGCCCCCGGGGAAAACCTACACAGACATGGGAAGAATGTACAAACTCCTTCCAGACAGAGTGGGATTTGAACCTGAGACCCTGCCGCTGTAATAGCTTTGCACTAAACGCTACGTTAACTGTGCTGTCTTGTGTCAGTTTTGTGTCGATCCACCATTATAAAGCGTACAAGCAGAATTAGACCATTTGGCCCATCAAGACTGTTCCACAAGCACTAATTTTAATTGAGGCCCCTCCAGTCCACAAACCCTTGCCACCTGAATACAACCAAATTAATCTACAACCTTTGATTTTCTCTCTGGGTCATCTCCAAGCGGATGGCATTAACAATGATTTCTGCTAACTACTCCCCGTTCTCCCTCCCTTCCCTTTCCCTTTTTATATGACATGGGATTTGTGTCTGCTGTAAGGTTGACAGATTGGCTGTCAGCAGAAATTGCCTGAAGCGCCTCTTACAGTCAGAGAAAGAGAAGCAAAAGAGAGTCTCTCCAGAGTCCCCGTGTGCCCGTGGATTCTCCTCCAGCCCTCCCGCAGCCCCTGCAGCCACTCCGTGCCCAGTCCAAACCATCAGCAGCTCGAGATCCAGATCCCAACCTCCGACGCAATGAGGAACCCTTCAGAGCCCTCAGTTCCCTCTCGCATCCTGGTTCCGAGACCAGGTACTCCTTCAACCAGTCTCCACAAGTTCGATGGCTCTTGGACTGGACTCCTTGGAGCTTAGAAGAATGGGGGGGAATCTCATAGAAACATTTTGAATGTTGAAAGGCCTGGACAGAGAAAATGTGGCAAAGTTGTTTCCCATGATAAGGGAATCAAAGACAAGAGGGAACAGCATTGAAGGGCACCCATTTAAAACCGAGATGCGGAGGAATTCCTTTAGCCAGAAAATTATGAACCTCTGGAATTTCCTATCACAGGCAGCTGTGGAGGTCAGCTCAGTGGGTGTATTTAAGGCAGAGATTGATAGGTATCTGAATAGTCAGGTTATCAAAGGAGATGGGGAGAAGGCCGGGGAGTGGGGCTGAGTGGGAGAATAGATCAGCTCATGATGGAGTGACTGTAGGGAGGCCATTCCAAAAGGAGGATATTGTCATAGGTTACCGTAAATATAGTGTTTAAAAAAAATTTATAAGATTTAAACAGTATTGCAAAAACAATAAATGCAAACACACTGTATTATATGTGTGTGTCCTCCTTTTGGAATGGCCACCCTAAGTGGTGGATTGGACTTGACGGGCCGAATGGCCTACTTCCTCTCTTATGTCTGTGGTAACATTGAAACCACCTTGTTGGGGACAATTGATCTTCTCCATATGAGCAACCTTGCCTAATTCCATTTTTTCTTGTATATGTACCAAGCCATTTGTCATCTTGTCTCATCTGAACCTCGTTTGTTTACCCTATCTATGGGTTTACAGTTCTAACTGGCTGGACTTTACATTACCACGGGAAGAGAGGGCAATTGGGTTTCACGTGTGTCTTAGATCCTCACGAGGCCCTGTCTTCATGCTTCAGGAACTGTTGCCTCTTCCACTGTCTTGCCAGCACTGAGATGTTGGCTCATGACATGAACATTGTAGACAATACCCAATTGTGATCTCACTGCCCCTCTCTCCACTTTTACTGCATAAACAAGTAACAGGCCATCAGGTTGTTCATGAGATTAACCTTGTCTGCTTCTATTTGCATTAACTTTAGTTCATATTAATTTTTAAATTTAAATTTCGACATTCAACACTGTAACAGAATCTTCCAGCCCATGAACCTGTGCCGCCCAATTACACCCAATTCACCTGCAACCCCAGGGACATTTTGAAAGGAGGAGGAAAACCGGAGCCCCTAGAGGAAACCCACGCAGACTCAGGGAGAATATATTGTGACAGATTATGTTGTGTTTGTATTGTATGTAGATATTGTTTTTGGAAGATAAATTTGGAAAGGTTTATTAGATTAGGTTACATACAAACATTTTAAAACAGATCTTATTTGAAATACTTGAGCTCTGCTAATGCTAGACATATCGGCCTCACAGCTTTTGCAAGAGCTTTGGGGAGTGCCCAAGAGACTTCACTAATGGATTGTTGCTTACAAAAAAGCAACAGATGAAAGATCTTGTTGGAGTCGCCTTCTGTTTGGAAAGGAACTTGCTGTTCTAAGAGGGTCATGTGGTTTTGGAAGCAGAAAGAGTCAAACAGGCTTTTTCTCAGAGAGAGAGAGAGAGAGAGATCAGTTCTGTCGTTTGACATCAGCAGCAGCAGCTGGGACTGGAACAGGACAAGCTGACAAGCTTGTGGAAAAACCCCATTTAGAAGATGGGTTGTTGAGTGTTTAGTTCAGCCTGGTCAAAGCCCTTGTGGTTCATACAAGAGGAGAGGACTGGCTGCCTAATGTTTCACTTGAAATAAGGGAAACAAAAAGGAACTCTGTGGTGACCTGAAAGAAAGAGGTGATCATCTGGAAAACCCTGAGGGGGCAAGTTTCTTCAGCAAGAAACTGATTTGGCTGATTAAAAGGGATCAGTTTGTGTCCAGGAACAACAAATCTCTCTCTGAAAACTGATAAGAACCTTCCTGAGCAGTAACCATTTATCATCTTTCAAGCACCAAAGACTGGTGAACTTCATAAATGTTAAATTCTGTGCACAGTATATGAATTGCCTGCAACCAGTAAACCAGGAATGAAAAGTGAGATTGGACTGTGAATCAAAGAACTTTTATGAACTTACACACACATTAAATCAATGTGCGTATCGAATTAGAAGGGGGTTAAGTTAGGTTAATAGTAATAAGTTAAAGTTTGATCCTGTTTTCATGTTTAAAGATAATTAAAAGCAACTTTTGTTTAACCATTTGTCTTTATGAATATCTATTGCTGCTGAGCTTTGGGGTCCTCTGGGCTCGTAACATTACAAACTCCTTACAGATAGCACGAGATTTGGACCCCAGTCCCGATCACCCGCGCTGTAACAGCATTGCGCTAACCACGACTTCAACTGTGCTACCCAGGCTAAACTAAATTAATTAGTTTGCAATTTAGGGCCGCACAGTTAGTGTAGCGGTTCATATGACACTATTACCCACCATGACTACCAGCCCCCCCCCCCACATCTCCATCGGGCACACAAATCTCAAAACCGTCAACCAGTTTACCTATCTCGGCTGCACCATTTCATCAGATGCAAGGATCGACAACGAGATAGACAACAGACTCTCCAAGGCAAATAGCGCCTTTGGAAGACTACACAAAAGAGTCCGGAAAAACAACCAACTGAAAAACCTCACAAAGATACAGAGCTGTGGTCATACCCACACTCCTGTTCAGCTCCGAATCATGGGTCATCTACCGGCATCACCTACGGCTCCTAGAACGCTTCCACCAGCGTTGTCTCCGCTCCATCCTCAACATTCATTGGAGCGACTTCATCACCAGCATCGAAGTACTTCTCTCCTACTGACTACATAAAAAAACAGAAAATAAACTTTAGGATTTCAGTCCATGCCCCCACCTTAAATGTGGTTTGGCCCCCGCCGGGGGTGGGGGAGGGGTTTATGTATGGCCCCCATTGAGAATGCCTAGACTATCCCTCAAGTTCAAGTGCCCTCAGGAAGTTCATCCTCGTCCCTAATGCAAACATTGGAATGTGGGAAATAGAGGGAGGGGAAAGAATAAAAGGTGCACTTTTGCACACTATCCACTTAATTTCTAAATGTCTATTGACCTCTGCATTGAATGCACTCGGCAACTTGGTAAGAGCTCCAAGCTGAAACATTGACCATCCCATTTTCCCAGTGACGCTGCTCGACCTGCTGAGTTCCTTCAGCAGATTGTGTTTTAGCTCCAGATTCCAGCAGGCCACAGTCCTTTGTGCATCTCCAAGTGATCTTCTTTGTTGAAGAAATAACTTTTAATCTCTGACAAAGTTCAAGGTTCCTTTTATTGTCATGTAATAATACATTAAAGATGTAACATACACGATATATGGATTTTAACTTCTCCCTGCCATAAGGTGGACAAGGAGCTGTCATTACCGTCACCCGGTGCCCCTCATATTACGAGAGAAATAGAAGCAAATGAGAGTCCCTTCAGAGTCACCGAGTGTCTGTGGATTCGCCTCCAGTTCTCCCGCAGCCTCTGCAGGTGTTCAATCCATCGGCCACCCAAGCTTCAGATCCAAACATCCGACATGGTCAGGAAGCCTTCAGCGCCCGAGGCCCTTCGGGAGCCCTTCACACTCTCAGCGCCCTCTCCAATCCCAGCTCAAATACTAGGTTCCCATGAGCCGGTCTTCAGCCGCCCACACAGGTTTTCCCCGACAGCAAGTCACACACAGCCTGTGTGGGTCCTTCAACTGCTGAGCCCCTCGCTAGACTACTGCCGTGGTCACTGTCCTGTAGAGTCAATTTCTCTGCTGCTCCTTCTCAATGAGGGGGGAGTGTGGGTTGGTGTTTCTCACTGTTTATGGTGCCCTTCCACTTGTCTGCTGCTCCCCCAGAGTCTGAAATCCTGTGTGGCCGCTGCGAACGCAGGCACCGCTCTCTTGGGCACAGAACCATGGTTGTATGATTTTACTAACCATCACTCTTGGCTCCTCTGTGACAGAGTATTTAGAGGTGGCTTGGGAGGAGTTGCTAGAGCACCTTGCACACACACATTTCAAAACACCAAATTTTTGCAGGACTTTGGCAGGGTGCTTTTCGCAGAGAGCCGCAAAGTTGCAGAATACAGCTGGCCTGGGAGAGCATATGATCTTTACAGGCAGGGACAGAGAGGAGAGAGAGGGAGGGAGTGAAACAGTGAGGAGAGAGAGAGAGAGAGTGAAACAGAGAGGAGAGAGAGGGAGGGAGTGAAACAGAGAGGAGAGAGAGGGAGGGAGTGAAACAGAGAGGAGAGAGAGGGAGGGAGTGAAACAGAGAGGAGACAGAAATCAGCTGGCCTGGGAGAGCATGTAATCTTTACAGGCAGGGACAGAGAGGAGAGAGAGGGAAGGAGTGAAACAGGAGGGGACAGAAATCAGCTGGCCTGGGAGAGCATAAAATGTTTACAGGTTGGGACAGAGAGGAGAAAGAGGGAGGGAGAGAAACAGGAGGAGACAAAAATCAGCTGGCCTGGGAGAGCACGTGATCATTACAGGTAGGGACAGAGAGGAGAGAGAGGGAGGGAGTGAAACAGAGAGGAGAGAGAGGGAGGGAGTGAAGCAGAGAGGAGAGAGAGGGAGGGAGTGAAAAAGAGAGGAGACAGAAATCAGTGGCCTGGCAGAACACGTGATCTTTACAGGCAGGGAAAGAGAGGAGAGAGAGGGAGGGAGTGAAACAGAGAGGAGAGAGAGGGAGGGAGTGAAACAGAGAGGAGACAGAAATCAGCTGGCCTGGGAGAGCACGTGATCTTTACAGGTAAGGACAGAGAGGAAAGAGAGAGGGAGGGAGTGAAACAGAGAGGAGACAGAAATCAGCTGGCCTGGGAGAGCACGTGATCTTTACAGGTAGGGACAGAGAGGAAAGAGAGAGGGAGGGAGTGAAACAGAGAGGAGACAGAAATCAGCTGGCCTGGGAGAGCACGTGATCTTTACAGGTAGGGACAGAGAGTAGAGAGAGGGAGGGAGTGAAACAGAGAGGAGAGAGAGGGAGGGAGTGAAGCAGAGAGGAGAGAGAGGGAGGGAGTGGAACAGGGAGGAGACAGAAATCAGCTGGCCTGGGAGAGCATGAGATCTTTACAGGTAGGGACATAGAGGAGAGAGTGAGGGAGGGAGTGAAACAGAGAAGAGAGAGAGGGAGGGAGTGAAACAGAGAGGAGACAGAAATCAGCTGGCCTGGGAGAGCACGAGATCTTTACAGGCAGGGACAGAGAGGAGAGAGAGGATGGGAATGGAACAGAGTGGAGACAGAAATCAGCTGGCCTGGGAGAGCACGAGATCTTTACAGGTAGGGACAGAGAGGTGAGAGAGGGAGGGAGTGAAATAGAGAAGAGAGAGAGGGAGGGAGTGAAACAGAGAGGAGACAGAAATCAGCTGGCCTGGGAGAGCACTTGATCTTTACAGGCAGAGACAGAGAGGAGAGAGAGGGAGGGAATGAAACAGAGAGGAGACAGAAATCAGCTGGCCTGGGAGAGCATGTGATCTTTGCAGCCAGAGGGAGATCAGTTTTGCTCTCAGAGAGGGAGGGAGTTAAAAAGAGAGGAGAGACACAGAAATCAGTTCCAGAAGGACGAAGCTGGCAAACGTTTGGAAGACTGCCTGGTCAAAGGAGAAGATTAGCTATCTGAAGTGACCTGAAAGAAAGAGGATCATCTGGAGAACCCTGAAGGGGACAATTTTTGTCAGCAAGATTGATTGGAAAAGAATCAGGTGCGGATGTCCTGGAACAAAAGGAATCTCTCTGAAAATCAGCAAGAACCCTCCTGAGTGGTAACCATTTGCCTATTAAGCACCAAAGATTGGTGAACTTTGTTCATGCTAACTTTTGTGCACAGAACAAGAATTGCCTGCAACTAGTGAGATTGGACTGTGATCCAAAGAACTTTTCTAATCTTAACTATACATTACACACATGCTTAGTATTAGAGGGGGGATTAAGTAGGTTAGGTAGGTTAAGTAAGTAGGTTAAGTAATAAGTTAAAGTTTAAATCTTTTCTTGTTCAATTATAATTTAAAAACTACTTTTGTTTAAGTAACCTTGTGTTGTGCATATTTATTGCTGCTGGGTTTTGGGGTCCTCTGGACCCCATAACACCTCTCACAAGCCATTTAACAGGCATCAGAATTGGGAGGCTGAACCCTTCAGAGCAATACCCTTCTGTCTCCCTGGACTGAATACCGTATAGAACACTCTATCGAACTTCTACAGCTGCACTAGGGAAGGTGTACTGACTGGTTGCAATGCGGCCTGGTTTGGAAACTCGAGTATCCAGGATCGCAGAAGGCTGTAGAGAATGGGAAACCAAGCCACAGGCCCTGACCTCCCACCCACTGCAGACATCCACGTGAGGCACTGCCTCAAGAAGGCAGCCAATGTCACTGTGGAGCCTTGTTACCCTGGTCGCAACCTCTTCTCACTGCCGCCTTCCTAAAGAAGAAACAGAAGTCTGACGACCAGCACCTCCAGGTCCAAGATTAGTTTTTATCCACCAGGTATCAGGCCGTTGAACCTCCCTGTTCTACCCTGACTCTAACCATAAACTTCTCCAGGACGACAAAAACATGAGCTGCATGACTGAAACATCACTTTTTTCATTCTTGCACAAACTGGCAACTTTGAATATTTATCCATCTATCCCCTCTATTTCTTATCTCTTTTGCTGTCCTAGTATATTATGGTAATAAAGTAAACTCCCCGGTCTCCAGAATTCAAGCAACTGGCAAACTTACTGGCCTATAATTGTTGGGCCTACACCAGGAGCCATTTTTAAATAGAAGAACCATGTTTGCGTTATGGCAATCCTGCAGCACCACACCTCCCTCCAGAGTCTGTTGAAAAATAACTGTCAGAGCCTCCGCTATTTGCTCCCTGACTTCCCTCAAGGTCCTGGGGAAAATCCCGTTGGGACTTGGAAACTTATCCACCTTCATATTGCCTCAAAAGTTCCAATACCCCCTCTTTTCTAATCCATACATTTTCCATAATCACCCCTTTTGCTTCTCTTATTCTACACGATTCCATACCCTTTTCCCTAGTGAATACCGAACTCTGGGTAACCAAAAGTCTGAGTTTGGTTCCTCGTTTAACATTTCTGGCCACGGTTACAACATATTTTGGCGATGAGGACCTTGGATAATTGAATTGAACAAACAAATGTCAGTAGCAATGGAACAGCTCAAGGCCGTGCTCAAACAGCAGCAAGAGAGTTTTGAGCTCATACAATCAAAATTAATGGACCAGCTGGCAGCAAAAATGTCTGTGGGAGCTTTAATCTTTGAGGAAGGTGAGCCTGCACTTAAAACAAATTCTGCAGACGCATTAATGGACTCTATCACTGAGTTTAATTATGACTCGGAGTCATTTGAAATTTAGTATGGAAAGTATGAAGACTTGTTTTCAGTAGACTTTTCCAAGTTCAGTGAGGCGTGGAAGATTAGGCTGTTGTTGAGGAAGTTAGGCACTCGAGAACACGAGCGCTACATAAACTTCATTCCAGTGAGGCTGCAAATTGATACAGGGTCTGATATAACCCTAATATAAAAGAAAATGTGGAAGCAGATTGGTCAGCCAGAGGTGACTCCAACCGAAAACATGGCACGGAACGCTTCTGGGAGGTTCCTGGAGTTGTTCGGTTCCGTTGACTGTTCCATCAGCTTAAGTGGCGCAGAAGAGAATGGATCATGTTATTTGGTAAAATGTCCTAACCTCGATCTCATGGGCCTCGACTGGATCGAAGGGTTGAACCTACTTGACCGCCCACTTAACGATATTTGTCAAAAGTTGGAAGTGGCACATCCCCCAACAGCGGCAAATACAGCACAAGAGTTGCTGATAGAGTTGAAGCAACGCCCTATTTTCCGAAGGCCTCGGACAGTGCACTAAAACAAAGACAAAATTCTGTCTTTTGCCAAATGTGAAACTGACTTTCAAGACAAAACGGCCTGTCCCATACGCAGCACTGCAAGAAGTGGAGCACGAATTGGAACGGCTGCAATATGAAGGAGTGATTGAACCAGTCGACTACTCATCTTGGGCTGCATCTATCGTGGAGGTGAAGAAATCTAATGGATCCATACATCTGTGTGCTGATTTTTCAACTGGTTTGAATGCAGCATTGGACGACCATCAATACCCACTGCCATTGCCTGATGACCTTTTCGCAAAACTGATTGGGGGCAAATGTTTTGCAAAGATCGACTTAGCAGAGGTATATCTACAGGTGGAGGTTGATGCCGAATCCAGAGATTTGCTGGCCATCAACACGCATCGAGGACTGTTCAGATACACACGTCTACCATTTGGAGTGAAGACTGCTCCAGCTATCTTTCAACAGATCGTAGAGACAATGCTGAATGGTGTTCCGGGAGTTGCAGTGTACCTAGATGATATCCTGGTCATGGGAGCCCATGCTCGCGAATTGTTTGATCACCTTGATTGCATTTTGTCCCACATCAGAGACTATAGGTTTCGAGTGCATCCAGAAAAATGAGTATTTTTCATGAAATCTGTGAAATATCTGGGTTTTATCATTGTCGAAGATGGACGACGGCCAGATTCACAAAACACTGATGCTATCAGGCACATGCCTGCACCCACAGATGTGATCACGCTATGTTCATTTTTGGGTCTTATGTATCATTACATTTCATTCCTGATGGAGATGAATAAACTCCGTGATCCACTCAACAAGCTTCTTAAACAGGGTATCAAATGGAATTGGACTTCAAAATGTCAAGAGTCGTTTAATCGAGTTAAGACGATGTTAAAATTGAACCTTCTTTTGACGCACTACGTCAAACTTGGAGATTGTTGTAGCTTCAGATGTATCATAGTCTGGGGTGGGTGCAGTCATTTCACATATATTCCCAGATGGGAAGCAAAAAGCCATAGCACACGCAGCCCACTCTCTAACCGCTGCAGAGTGTAATTCTGACGAATTGAAAAGGAGGCTCCAGCAATTGTTTTTGCGGTGAAGAAATTTCATAAAATGCTCTATGGACGGCAATTCACTCTTCTGACAGATCACAAGCCACTATTAGCAGTATTTGGTTCAAAGAAAGGAAATTCAATTTACACGGCAAACCGACTGCTAAGATGGGCAACCATGCTTCTTGGGTATAATTTCAAAATTAAATACCTGCCAACTACAGGTATCGGACAAGCTGATGCTTTGTCACGACTCATTAGTGAACAAGAAACAGAGCCGGAAGATATTCTTGTTGCGGAACTCTCGGTAGAGGCAGAAGTCAACCAAGTATTTAAAGATGTTATTAACTCACTGCCTGTTACAGCAGAAAGAGTCAGACAAGCAACGAGCAAAGACGACATTCTTCAAGAGATAATGCGTTACCATTGTAGAGGGTGGCCAAAAAACTTGTCCAAGAATGGAAATTCAACCATTTTTTTTAAAAGACAAGGATCATTAACAATCTCTAACGTCTGTCTTTTGTTTGCAGAAAGGATTGTGATACCACAAACTCTGCAATCAGCAATCCTAAAACAGTTTCACAGGGGACATCCCGAACTAAATTGTGGAAAAGCCCTTGCAAAAAGCTATGTTTATTGGCCTTTGATGGATGGCCAGATTGAACAACTAACACGGTCATGTATCAGATGTGTCTCGGCTGCGAAATTCCCTGTCAAGACAAATTTACGTTCCTGGCCACAACCAAGCGGGCCATGGAATCGTCTCCATGTAGACTATGCAGGACCAATTACTGGGGAGTACTATCTAATCGTAGTGGATGCATACTCCAAATGGGCGGAGATCATCAAGGTAACCAGATCAACTGCATCGGCTACAATTATGGAACTCAAGTCCATGTTCAATCGTTTTCGTGTTCCTGCAACATTAGTTTCGGACAATGGGACGCAATTCATGGCAGCTGAATTTGATTTATTTTGCAAACAATATGGCATCACTCATATTCGCTCACTTCCATACCATCTGCAGTAGAATGCTTTCTGGATACATTTAAATGGGCTCTAAACAAAGCCAAGGGGGAGGGTCCAATGGAGGAGATTTTACAGACATTCTTGTTAAAATACAGGATCACTCCAAACCCACAAAGTCCCGGTAGCACTTTGCCTGTGGAAAACATCTTTGGTAGGAAAATTAGAGCACCATTTGACATTATTTTCCCACAAAAGTCAGAACCTGGACGGAGAGATTTGTATATGGAAAGACAGTTGAACTGCTGGCATGGATCAAAACAAAGAACGTTTCAGGATGGACAACATGTGCTGGTGCGAGACTACAGGGTGAAGACGGGTGAGTGGCAGCTGGGGAGAATCCTGAGGAAGATCGGGGAGGTTCTCTATCATGTGCAGGTTGGACCGAACAGATGGACTAGACATGCCAACCAGTTGCGACCAACCAAACGTAATCTCGCTGAGACATCTGAGCAACTCAACTTAGATGCTCTGTTGGAAACTTTTGAACTGCAGAAACCAGTGAGCCAGCAGTCATGGTACATGTTGGTATCAATGACATAGGGAGGAAGAGTGAAGCGGTGCAAAAACAACCATCACAGGAAAATGAGATTTTACCTGCTGCTCCACAGGAACCTGCAGAAACTTCACAAAGAGTTTGCAACCAGTCAAGTCCTTCCAAGTGGACCCAAGTCTACACTCGGTATGAGTAACAACTCAAAGGGGGAGGTGCTAGGGAGTCCTAATCAGAATGACCCACAGTCACCAGGAGTGGGTGTTGCCATGGGAGCCATCCATTAACGAAAGGACTCACGAGATTGCCCTGTGACTTGAAGTCACAAGCTTGTGTAAATACTATAAATATTTTTTGCCATTTTGTGTAAATAGTCTTAAGAGCATGGTGTTTTGGGAAACCTCTGTGTCTCTTGTTTCATTACTCTGAGTAACCAAGAGTGGGAGTTCAGTTCCTTATTTAACATTTCTGGTCATGGTTACAACACATTCCCCAACAGCAGATCCAACGCTGTCCCTTCTCTAGTGGGCACCTCAATGTATTGCTGCAAAAAACTATCTTGCACACATTTTACAAATTCTAATCCATCCAGCCCCTTCATAGAATGTGTATCCCAATGTATATTAAGAAAATTAAAATCCCCCACTAATGCAACCCTGTGCTTATTACAAATCTCTGCTATTTCCTTACAGATTTGCTCCTCTACTTTTCGCTCCCCGCTATAATACACTCCTATAATTGTAACTTCTCCTTTGCCATTTTTTAATTCCATTCCATACCACCTCTCTTGATGAGCCCTCCAATCTATCTTGCATCAGCATCGATGTAATATTTTTTCCTGACATGCAATGCCACAACCCCCCCCCCCTTACCCCTCCAATTCTATCATACCTAAAGCAGTGAAATCTAGGAATATTTAGCTGCCAGTCACAACCCTCCTGCAACCACGTCTCAGTAATCACCACGACGTCAAACTGCCAAGTGTCTATCCACACCTTCAGCTCGTCCACCTTCCTTCCAATACTCCTAGCATTAAAGTAAATGCATTTCAGAGATTTCCCACATCTTTCCCTTTGTTTGTCCCCTTCTTTACAGTCAACTCTAGTATTTATTACCATCATCCCCCCCCTCCATCACTCCACCAACCATTTGCATTCTTGATCACCTGCCTTTCCACCCCCAAACTTTGTCTACAAGCCTTCTCTATTTGTGGACAAACCGTCTCTTTGCTGTTGTCCTTTATAGGGACCCCTTCCCCCAACCGTCCTAGTTTAAATCCCCCTAGCGAATGTCCCTGCAAGGATCGTGGACCCTCTGCGATTCAGATGCAACCCATCCATTCGGTAGAGGTCCCACTCCTCCAAAAAAGGTCCCAGTGATCCAAGAACTCAAATCCCTGCCCCTTACTCCACCCTTTTAGCCACGCTTTCATCCTCCACCTGATATTATTTTCCCCCTCACTATCACGTGGCACAGGAAGTAATTCAGAGATGACCCTTTTTAGCTCCCGACCTAACTCCCTATATTCATTTTTTTGCACCGCTTCACTCTTCCTCCCTATGTCATTGATACCAACATGTACCATGACCGCTGGCTCATTACTTTCCCCCCTTAGGATGTCTTGGACGTGAGAAGTTACATCCCGACCCTGGCACGAGGGAGGCAAACCACCATCCAGTTTCCTTTATCATAGCCACAGAATCCCGTATCAGTCCTCCTGACCATCGAATCCTCTATAACTATTGCCTTCCTCTTCCTTTCCCAACCCTTCTGGGCCACAGAGGCTGACCTTGTGCCAGAGGTAGAGCAACTGAGTCTTTCCCCAGTTTGACTGTTTCCCCCCCCCCCCCCCCCGCAACAGTATTCAAGGAGGAGTACCCATTGTTGAGGGCTTCAGGGTCTGGGGCCCTCTCTCGCACCTGTCTCTTCCCTTTCCCTCTCCTAACTGTAACCCACATGGCCCTCCCTGGTGACTATAACTCCTATCTACGACGGCCTCACTCTCCCTGACCAGAGTGAGGTCATCGAGCTGCAGTTCCAGTTCTCTGAAACACTGCAGCTCAGCACACCTAGTGCAGACATGGACGTTCGGGAGGCTAGAAGAATACAAGACCTCCCACATCTGACACTGAGAACAGCAAACTGCTCTCACATACATCCTGCCTCTCTCCCCCTCACCTTATGAAGAGAAACAAAAATAAAATAAAAAGCTAATATGTGACAAATAGACAGTCTTACCTTAATCCTGATACGCTCGACTGAAGTCTCTCGAGCCAAAGCCTCAAAGCCTCACTCCTTCACTGGGCCACTCACTCACTGGGCCACTCCTCGCTGGCCATTCCTTTGCCTTACTCTCCTTTTGTTGGCCCTTGACCAATTAACCTCATCACTCTCACCTTGCTCCTCTTCATCTGAACACTGCCCGAGCTCCGGTCACCGCCTCATCCGACTTGCTGCTCGAACCGATGAGGCCCGAGCCCCGGTAAGGATCTGAATTTATTACCTCACCTTCCTCCTCACTCTCTCTTCACTCCACAATTCTGATTTTTTTTTCAGATTACTCTACATTTTGCAATGTTCTTTGTTTTTTAAACTGTTAATGCAGGTGTATTAGTTAGTGAGCGTCAGGCAACTGGAAAATTCGCATATCCCAACATCTGCGATCCCTATAGGTGCCGGACACCAGGGATTTTACTGTATTCTTATACTTTTGTAGTTGGAGTATCTTGTGTGTCTGTGTGGCTGCAGCAAATAAGAATTTAATAAAAACATAAGAAAGAGGAGCAGGAGTCGGCCATCCGGCCTGTCGAGCCTGCTCCGCCCTTTAATGTGATCACGCTGATCTGATGATCGGCTCATCTCCACCAACCTGCATTTTCACCTTAATTCCCCAACTATGTAGAAATCCATCCAACCTTATCTTAAGTATATTTACTGAGGTCGCTTCCACTGCTTCAATGGGCAGCGAATTCCACAGATTCACCACCCTCTGGGAAAAGCAGTTCTTACTACCCTGGTCTCCCCTACCAGTGAGAACCACTTATCTACATCAATCTTTAATAATTATATGGCCTTTCATAATTATATATTTCTATAAGATCCCATCTCATTCTTTTAAATTCCATAGAACCATAAAATCATGGAACTCTACAGCACAGAAAACAGGCCATTCAGCCCTTCTAGTTTGTGCTGACCATTGTTCAGCTAGTCCCAATAGCGTGCTCTCATTCCATAACCCTCTAGACTGCTCCCAACCATGTATCTATCCATTTTATTCTTAAAACTCAAGATCGAGTCCGCACCCCCCACATCAGATAGCAGCTCATTCCACGCGCCCACCACTCTCTGAGTGAAGGTGTCCCCCCTAAACCTTTTCCCTTTCACCCTAAAGCCATGTCCTCGCATATTTATCTCTCCTAATCACAGTGGAAAGAGCTTACTCGCATTTACTGTCTATACCCTTCAGAATTTTGTAAACCATTATCAAATCTCCCTTTATTCTTCTTCGTTCCAAGGAATAAAGTCCTACCCTGTTTAATCTTTCCCTGTAACTCAACTCCTGAAGACCTGGCAACATTTTAATAAATCTTCTCTGCACTCTTTCAATCTTATTGATATCCTTTCTGTAGCTAGGTGACTGGAACTGCTCACAGTATTCCAAATTTGGCCTCACCAATGTCTTAAATAACTTCAACATAACATCCCAACTCCAAAACTCAGTAGTTTGATTTATAAGGGCCAAGATGCCAAAAGCTTTCTTTACAACTCTGTCCATCTGCGACACCACCTTCAGGGAACAATGTACCTGTATCCCCAGGCTCTTGGCTCCTCCACACTCCTCAGTGCCCTACCATTTACTGTGTACGTCCTACCCTGATTTGCTCTTCCAAAATGCATCACCTCACACTTGTCTGCATGAAACTCCATCTGCCATTTACTGGTCCATTTTCCCAGTTGGTCCAGATTCTTCTGCAAGCTTTTAAAACCTTCCTCACTGTCCACTACGCCCCTTATCTTTGTTTCCTCTGCAAACTTGTTGATCCAATTTACCACATTATCATCCAGATCATTGATATAGACAACAAACAACAATGGTCCCAATACAAATCTCTGAGGCACACCACTCATCACAGGCCTCCAGTCTGAGAAACAACCATCCATTATCACTCTCTGTTTTTTCCTAGTTTACAACCCCTCTGTGTATCCCGAGTACCTTAACCTGTTGAACTAACCTTCCATGTGGGACCTTGTTGAAGGCCTTTCGAAATCCATGTAGACAACATTCCCAGCCTTTCCTTCATCTATCTTTTTATTAATTTCCTTGAAAAACTCTACAAGATTCATTAAACATGACCTACCACTCATGAAGCTATGCTGCATGTCCTTGATCAGCCTGTGGCTGTCCAAATAACTACATATCCTACCTCTCAGAACTCCTTCCAACAATTTACCTACTACTGATGTCAGGCTCACTGGCCTATAATTTCCTGGTTTACTTTTCGGGCTTTTCTTAAACACCAGGACAACATGAGTTACTCTCCAATCCTCTAGCTCCTCTACCAAGGACATTTTGAATATATCTGTCCGGGCCCCTGCAATTTCAACACTTGTCTTTCTCAAGGTCCGAGGAAATATCAACGAAACTGTCCCAGATGAGTCAATCTCCCCTCATAGGCCAACTCCTTCATCCCTGGTGCATCTGTACATTGTAGTTGGGTACATGACAATAAATTCTCATCTTATCTCAATTCTATTTTTGCTACCCCGATACTCAAAATAGAGACTGAGTGGAATTTGGAATGGAATTGAGAACCTTGTCTTCATTTGTCAGGCACACACAGTAGCCAAGATAAAAGATGAAGAGGAATGCCTTAACTCCCAAATTACTCTCCCACCTGTCCCATCAAAGCCACCTGCTCTCCACCACCCCACCGCACAGCAGAATCTATAGGACCCATGTTGCCCTTATCAGCCACCTCTGAACTGGAGTGGAGACAAATGGTCGACCCCAACAGGATTGCCTGAGAAGATCAAGAGACAAGCCAGCAAAATGCCACAAGGATTTCAATCTGAGTGAGGAGACTGGGCACTAAATGAGAAATGTAGGGTGATCCTGGAATGTGTGCCCACAGGTTCTTGAAGGTAGCAGAATAAATCGGCGAGGCAGGCGAGAGATTGCAGATGCTAGAAAATACAAAATGCAATGAGCCTGGAGAGAAATGGATCGAAACTCTTGCTTCGGAAACAAGGCTGCGCCTCACCAGCGGCTACACTTTGTGAGGTGCTTAAGGAGATTCGGTAGGTCACTGAAGACTCTTTAAAACTTCTGCTGGTGTACCATGGAGAGCATTCTGGCTGGGTGTATCACTGTCTGGTACAAAGGTGCCAACGCTCAGGACAAGAAAAAACTCCAGCAGGTGGTGAACTCAGACTGCGACATCATGGGCATCAGACTGTACTTTATTGAGGACATCTACAAAAGATGGTGTCTTAAGAAAGCAGCCTCTATCTGCAAGGACCCTCACCAACCAGGCCATCATGGCCAGAATGGGGGAGGGGGGCAGGTGAGCCAGTTGGGATGGGCCTACAATTTTGAGGGGGACTACTTGCCTTGGTAAAGAATATTGATATTGTAAAGAGAGTCAAGGGGGGGATTCTTTAGCACAAAATATTAATATTTTAAAGAGGATTCATAAAAAGTTAATACAGATAAAGATAAATAAATGCATTTAACTAAAACTAGCATGTTCCAAATTTATTATATGTAGTGGTGGCCACAAGCACAAATTTAAAAAAAATATTTTCCCACTCTTCTCACTGCTACAATGCTCGCCCTGCACACGCACCACAAGTGATCATGTCTGCCTCGCTATCAAGTGGTAGTTCGATAGGGCATGTCTTCCCCCATCAGTTTCTTCATGCTCATATATTTGTTGTATTGTGTAATTGGTTTATAAATAGACATCGAGTCCACGCTGCTGAAGATCCAGCTGCGCTGGGTGGGTCACGTCTCCAGAATGGAGGACCATCGCCTTCCCAAGATCGTGTTATATGGCGAGCTCTCCACTGGCCACTGTGACAGAGGTGCACCAAAGAAAAGGTACAAGGACTGCCTAAAGAAATCTCTTGGTGCCTGCCACATTGACCACCGCCAGTGGGCTGATAACGCCTCAAACCGTGCATCTTGGCGCCTCACAGTTTGGCGGGCAGCAACCTCCTTTGAAGAAGACCGCAGAGCCCACCTCACTGACAAAAGGCAAAGGAAGAAAAACCCAACACCCAACCCCAACCAACCAATTTTCCCTTGCAACCGCTGCAATCGTGTCTGCCTGTCCCGCATCGGACTTGTCAGCCACAAACGAGCCTGCAGCTGACGTGGACTTTTTACCCCCTCCATAAATCTTCGTCCGCGAAGCCAAGCCAAAGAAGAAGAAGGAGATATCTGCGTTGAACCTGCATACACACACACACACACACACACACACACACACACACACACACACACACACACACACACACACACACACACACACACACACACACACACACACCTCTTTATTAAATTTCAGGAAACTTGGCTTTGACAGCAGATAAATGCTATCACTTTGAGATTTCAGGCCTGTGAGTAGTTTCAATGCTTGTTGATAAAAGGGACATTACGTTTTAAATTAATAGTTTCATTATTGGCTTTGTTGTTTAGTCCTGTCCCTTGCCTTTTATATACACTTGTTTATATTTTTTGTTAAGTATTAACGCAAAACACTTTTGCAAAATGGGGCCTACATTTCCCTACATTTCACTCTGCTACCATTGGGGGAAAAAGGTACAGAGCACAAGCACAAGGACAAGGACAACTTCTTCCCGCTGCCATCAGATTCCCGCTGCCATCAGATTCCTGAATAATCAATGAACCAAAGACACTGCCTCACTTTGACTTTTCGTGCACTGTTTTTATTTTGGTGGCTTATGTGAATGTTTGTCCTGTGACACTCCCGCAAAACAACAAATTTTGTGACTTGTTCATGACAATAAATTCTGATTCTGAACCTGAGGAACAAGAAGTATTGGGACATGTCTAAATGTGTTCGCAACCTTAACTATCTGTTGATGGCTTAACTAATCTTGTTATGTATATAATAGTTGCAGGGGGAACTGACGGAAGCACGCTGGTTCCTTCTCGCTGAGGGGCTGAAGGCTAATATAGGACATGTCTGCAGCATGAGATAGCTGTGAGTCACTAATCCAGGGTGTCTGGCAGAGATCTGTCAGTGTGCATGACAACAAATGTATAGGTAACAGACTTGGACCTTGTTTGTGGCTCACTTGGTGATAAATATTTAAGCTTCACGGGCGAGACTATATACATCAACGTAGCAATGTAAGCTTGTAAATGGCATATATATGTGTGTAATCATCAAAATTTTAAAAACAATTTTTCAGGTCAAATTTGAGAGGGTTGACTTTCACACAGGTCATATTTTGACAGCGTTAAGTACCTGAGTCATTCAAGGCATCAGGAGATCGGATGGCTGGGACCAAGTGGTGAATATGCGTTCGGAGCATTGACACCTCGAATGGGTGGGTGGTCAGGGTGTTGGGAGCTTGGATAATTGGGCGGTCAAGGCGGCAGGAGGTTGGATGGGTGGGTGGTCGGGAGCTCGGATGGGGGGGGCAGTCAGGGCTTCAGGAGCTTGGATGGGTGGGTGGTTGAGACGTTGGGAGCTCGGAAGGGTGGGCAGTCATGGTTTGAGGAGTTTGGATGGGCGGGTAGTCAAAGCCAAAAAAGAGAGGAGGAAGACTTTTACATGGGCTACACGTGGTTTTTGGGCCAAAAAAGAGTGGTTGACTATTACACAGTGTCGACAATTACATGAGGATTTATGGTAAACGGTGTGTGGTTTAAAGTAAATTGAGTCTGAAGTTATTCCTTTGGTCTAAACTGAATAAGGAGTTCTGCAAACCTGAAACATCAACCATCCATTTTCCAACATAGGCGCTGCCTGACCCACTGATTTCTGCCAGCATTTCGATTTTGACGCTGAATTAAATGTGCGTTGGTTGAGTAAGAGCAGTAATATCCCAAAATTCAGAAGATCTTCCAGTCCATCTCCTCCAAAGTCCCTGAGGGGCTGGATTATCAGGGCTTTACTGAATGATTTACCTCTGGATTGATGTATCCCTTGACTCTGACATGTGGAAACTCAGATACTCGAGCCCTCCTCCTCTTGTTCATTGGCTTGTAATCATCCAAGTAGGTTGTGGGATATTGTTCTCTGATACCATCCTAATCAGAAAAGAATCTACAATTAACTGATGATCTGTAGTCACGAATAATTCATTATCTCTATAAGATTCATTGGAGCAACATGATAATGGGTGGCACGGTTCATGTTGCGGTTTGAGCTACGCACTCACAGCACCAGTGTTCGAATCCCGTGCTGTCTGTAAGGAGTTTGTACGTTCTCCCCACGTCTGCATGGGTTTAGCTCAGGTTTCTTCCCATCCTTCAAAACGGACTGAGGGCTGTAGTTCAATTGGGTGTGATTGGGCGGCACGAACTTGTGGGCCGAAAAGGCCTGCTACTGTGTTGTATGTCTAAATATAAATTTAAAATCTATGTGAAGACATTGTGCCTGCAAACTCAGTGTGTGGAAGGGTTTGAGTCTAAGAGTTTATTCTCATATACACAAGAGCAATATACGGATGCTCTGACATTCTTACTTCAGGTTCTAAGATAAGTTTAAGGTTATTTGCCACAAAATACTTAAGTGTATTTCTGCAAACTGACTAACAAGCTATCTCCAACATTCATTCTCCGACATTCATTCTCCCACATTCATTCTCCCACATTCATTCTCCCACATTCATTCTCCCACATTCATTCTCCCACATTCATTCTCCGACATTCATTCTCCGACATTCATTCTCCGACATTCATTCTCCCACATTCATTCTCCCACATTCATTCTCCCACATTCATTCTCCCACATTCATTCTCCCACATTCGATTACGATGAAAAGAAAGTTCAATTAGTTCAACCAAGGGTATGAGCTACACAGATAATGTCAGTTACACCAACAACAATAGCATAATTCAAATCAAGTTTATTGTCTTCTGACTGCACAAGTACAACCCGACAAAACAGCATTCTCAGGCCCTCAGTGCAAAACATGCAGACACACAACCAGACATAATACACAAACAAACAATACACATGCAGGGCAAGTATTCATATACATACAGTATATTGTATACCTGCATATATATTAAAAATCTCCACTGGCCACCGTGACAGAGGTGCACCAAAGAAAAGGTACAAGGACTGCCTAAAGAAATCTCTTGGTGCCTGCCACATTGACCACCGCCAGTGGGCTGATAACGCCTCAAACCGTGCATCTTGGCGCCTCACAGTTTGGCGGGCAGCAGCCTCCTTTGAAGAAGACCGCAGAGCCCACCTCACTGACAAAAGGCAAAGGAGGAAAAACCCAACACCCAACCCCAACCAACCAATTTTCCCTTGCAACCGCTGCAATCGTGTCTGCCTGTCCCGCATCGGACTGGTCAGCCACAAACGAGCCTGCAGCTGACGTGGACTTTTTTACCCCCTCCATAAATCTTCGTCCGCGAAGCCAAGCCAAAGAAAAAAGATATGCACGCCTGCTCGCCCACGCGCGCGCATACACACATACACACACACACACACACATATAGTGTATATATTGTTTTGTACATATGAGAGTCTTGTAGGGTCAGTGGGAGCAGTTCCTTTGGGCGTTCAGCATTCTCACTGTCCATGGGAAGAAGCTGTTCCTCAGTCGGTGGTGTCCGCTCTGATCCTCTTGTATCTCTTCTCTGACAGGAGCGGCTGAAAGATGCTGTGTGCAGGCTGGAAGGGGTCCTCGATGATTTTGCGTGCCCTCTTCAGACAACGATAGGTGAATTGAATTGGATCCAGCATCCGTGGGAGGTGTGTTTCATCACCAGAGCTTAAAGCATTTCATAATGCTGGAGGTTAGTGCCACAGGGCGGGAGCCATTGAGGCCTGTCATTGTTGCCATCTTGAATACCAGGATGATAAGTGGGTTCCCTGAACCCTGTGGGAACGATGGATTACTGCAGTGAGGTGCTGAAGATATCCGTGAATACCTCTGACAGTTGGTCTGCGCAGTCCTTCAGTACCCGACCAGGTATGTTGTCTGGTCCCGCCACCTTGTATGAGTTTACCTTGGATAGGGGTTCTCCTCATAGGTGGCTGTGGCTGTGTTGGTGGGGGGGACGGGAGCAGTTCATCAGGGGGACATGGAGCTTTCTTTGGCATCATCCTGTTCTTCCCATCAAACTGTGTAGAGAAGGTGTTCAGTCTGTACAGAAGGGAGATGTCATTGGCTTTAACTCACAAGGTTGATTTGTGATCCATTATAGTCTTGATCCTTTGCCACATGTGCCTCATTCGCACAGCTGTCTGTGGATCTTCTGGGTGTATCCCCGCTTTGCCTTCTGGATTGCACGGGAGAGTTCAGCCGGGCTGATCTTAGTGCCATCCTACACCCTGTTGCAAGCATCACAAGCTCTGAGAAGGACCTGGACCTCTGCATCCAACCATGATTTCTGGTTGGCCCTGACTGTGAAGCACTTGATCTGGGTGGCATCCACACATACAGACATAACACACATAGAGAGAAACAATACATATGCAGGACAAGTATTCACACACACACCTACACACACATAAATGTTTGTGGCAGTACGCCTTTAGGCAGGCGAACTGGCTCCTCTTGTCACGCACGCGGCGGGGCAGCCAGCCAAAATGGCGCCGTCGGGGGTTTCCTCCCGACCTCGGCACTGGGCTCAGAAGCCCGTGCTTGGGGACCCATGTGATGCCCCGGTGACGTCGGGGCCCCCCAGCACGGTTCTAAGCCAGGTCCAGGCTGGGAGCATAAGACTAGACAGACAGCCTGCAATAAATCAGTTTTTGCTCACTGAACTCAACCCGTCGGGTTGTGCGATCCTTCAGTGAGCAGTGTCGCCACCGCTACATGTTTTATGAATGTGAGAGAATTCAGACGGTCAGTGTGAGCAGTTCCTTTGGTCGTTCAGTATCCTCACTGCCCGTGAGAAGAAGCTGTTCCTCAGCCTGGTGGAGCCGGCTCTGATCCTCCTGGATCTCTTCCCCGATGGGAGCAGCTGAAAGATGCTGTGTGCAGGGCGGAAGGCGTCCTCAACGATTTTGCGCACCCTCTTCAGACAATGATCCTGGTCAATCACGTCGATGGGGTGGGTGGGTGGGAGGGAGACTCCATTGATCTTCTTTGCCACTCTTATGGTCCTGCAGATTGCCATTTCTCTGTTGTAATGGTACCACTTTGTGATGCAGCCAGCCAGGACACTCAATAAACCTCCTCGAGATAATGATGGCTGGTAGCCTTGCCCGCTTCAGTCAACTCAGGAAGTGCAGTCACAAAATAAATCGCAGAGGGTTGGAGGGTTTGTATTAGTAGTTCATCAGTTGTTCGGCAGGTCTCACTGCCTGTGGAAGTTGAAGCGTTCAGCATTTTTAAGGGTGTTGTTTCCCACCCTTTGGTACGTAACCACCCCCCCCCCTACTTTGAAGCAAGGGAGTAATTTTAATTTAATTTAGCCATGAGCCTGTGCCCCCCCCAAGCCCAGAATATCCCTACGACAAAAGAGAGAGGAGATGATCAATAACTTCAGGGGTGGGGGGAAGAGTCCACATCCTTGTCCACGTTGATAGTGGTGAAATCAGAAGAGCAGATAGTTTCAGGTTCTCCCGAATAAATATCTTCAATGACCTGATCTGGGACAAGCTCACCGATGTGATGGTCAAGAAAGTACATCTGTATCTCTACTTTTTTAGAAGAGGAAGGAAGTTCGACATGTTCCCCCCTTGTCCCTCAACATCTTCTACAGATGCTCCATCGAAGGCAGACATACTGGATGCATCAGAGTGTGGTACAAGAGCTGCTGTGCTCAAGATCAGAAGAAACTACAGAAGGTAGTGAATGTACTTTAAACAAAAACTTCCCTCCCCTCCACGGACTCCATCTATATCTCCCACAGCCTTGGAGAGACAACTAAATTACTGAAAGACCCATCCCACACCAGACACATTCTCTTCTCCCTCCTCCCTTAAGAAGGCTTGAGAATGTGAATGCGCTCGCCAACAGACTTAAACACAGTTTATTCCCTGCAGTCATCAGGCTCCTGAATGATCCCCACCCACCACATTGATCTCATGCTGCCCTTGCTTGGTGCTAGTTGATCTTGCTTTTCATCATAATCGACATGGCAATGAGGAAGCGTACAAGAGGGAGATAGATCAGCTTGTTGCGTGGTGTCATACCACTCAACATTAGCAAACTAAAAGCTGATTGTGGACTTCAGGAAGGGGAAATCAGGAGTAAACAAATCAGTCCTCATCAAGGTGTCAGCTTTGAAGAGGATTAAGAGGCTTCAAATTCCTGGGTGTCAACAGTGATGCGACCAGTCAGAATGATCTCTACAGTCCACCTGTCGAAATTTTCAAGAGTTTGTGGTGACGTACCGAATCTCCTCAAACTCCTTACAAAGTATAGCCGCTGGCGAGCCTACTTCATGATCGCATCGATATGGAGGCCCCAGGACAGATTCTCGGAGATGTTGACACCCAAGAATTCTTGACCTTCTCCACTGTTGACCCCTCAATGAGGATCTAGCTTATGCCAAGTAGTTCCATCTGGTCTCCATGCTTATTGGCTCTGTGATAGGAGTCATAAGGGTGGTAGTGGAGATTGAAAGCCTGTGCCCAATGGTGTGCCACAGAGATGGGTGCTGGGTCCACCTTTGTCCTCAATATTAACAATCTGGATGAAAATGCGGTTAGCATGGTTAGTACATTTGTAAATGACACCAAAATTGGTTTTATAACATTACAACAGGACCTGGATCAACAGGGAATGTAGGCCAAGGAATAAAAGACTGAACTTCATCAAGTGAGAGAAGTTGCAATTTTGGGAAGTTAAACCATGGCTGGACTTGTACAGTAAATATCAGGGCTCAGGACAAAGACCTGGGGCACAAGTAAATAATTCCCTAAAAGTAGTAACACATATCGATAGGGTGGTGAAGAAAACATTTCCAAGATTTGAGATTCTTTTATTGTCATGTAATGAAACAGATGTAATATTACACACTGTATTCAGACAAAGATTCACCGTTAGCATTGCCTGGTGTCCCTTACAGTCAGAGAAAGAAAAGCAAAAGAGAGTCTCCCCAGAGTCACTGAGTGCCCATGGATTCGCCTCCAGCCCTCCCGCACCCTCCGCAGCCACACAGACTTCATTCCAAACTGTCGGCAACCCCGAGCTCCAGATCCGAACCTCTAGGGCTGTCTCCCCTGCTTCTCCTTCTTAAATGGAGGTGGGGGGGGGGGCGGCAGCTCTCCATTTTCTAGTTCCCCTGCTTCCCCAGGGTCTGCAACCCCTCGAGACCAATGCCAGCACAGGTGCTGCTATCTTGGACCCAGACCTATTGTCGCATGATTTTAAAATAAAACACCGTCAGCTCTTTTAACAGGCTGGATTTAAAGCCTGGACAGAGCCAACGCAGTAGGACCCTGCGGAGGAGCTCTATGCCTCCTCTCCTTGCTCTCTGCAGGTCCACGTCAGCGACAGTGCTGCCATTTGGCATATAGGCAGTCTTCAGGTTACGAACCAGATTCCATTCCTAAGTCTGTCTTTAAGTCAAATTTGTAGGTAAATCGGAATAGGTACATATGGGTTTTTATTTAGCATCAGTTAGTCAAATGTTTATCTTAGCATATAGTATATATGTTACCTTTCTAGGCATATAAAACTACTGGAGTTAATTTCTTAACGTAGGCACACTCAACACAGTGTTAACGGCAATGTCATCCGACTTAAAATGGTGGACGGCATTTTCCTTACACGAGCTGACGCACCAGAATCCGCGTGTAGTTCGTTCATAAGTACGAGTTGTCCATAAATTGGACGTTCGTAACCCAAGGACTGCCTGTTCTGGTCTTCATTTGTCAGAACAATGAGTACAGGAGTTACATGTTACATCTGTACAAGACCACACCTGGGGTATTACGTGCAGTTCTGGCCCCTTACTATAGTTATGGGAAGATTGTCATAAAGCTGGAAAAGGTGCAGATTCACAATGAGGTTACGGGGACACGAGGTCTTGTGTCATCAGGAGAACAGGAGGCTGAAGGGTAAGCTTAAAGAGGGATGTAAAATAATGAAGGGTAAAGTTAAGGTGGATGGTTGTAGTCTTTTTCACAGAGTAGGAAAATCTAAGACCAGGGGACATAGGCTTAAGGTGAGAGGGGAAAGATTTAAAGGCGGCAATCTTTTTACACAGGTGGTTGGTCCTGTGGGACAAGCGGCCAGAGGTAGTGGTAGAGGTGGGAAGGTATTTAGACAGGTAGGTGGAGAGGGAAAGTTGGGAGGGAAATGGGCCAAATGCAGCTCAGAGAAGGGTTCAGGCCCGGGTTCATGTACCTTTATATTTGCTACGTAAAGTACACGGTGTGACCTGCTGAGTTTCTCCAGCATCGTGTTTTTAGCTCAGACAGGCAACTTGGATGAGTTGGGCTGAAGAGCCCGTTTCCACGCTGTAAAACTCTACGACTCTATTTATTCTCCATTACCATTGGAAGTTCCAGATTGTCAGCCTTGGGCCTGGCGGGATTTTCTTTGGCCAGTCGAGCGGCCACAGATGAAAATTTCTTATAATCGTTTTGATATGTTGATTGTGGCTGTTGATCCTTTATTTGAAGAACAAACACAACTGGTTAATTAATCAAATTAACTATAGACAATAGACAATAGGAGCTGGAGTAGGCCCTTCGGCCCGTCGAGCCAGCACCGCCATTTTACAGATCATGGCTGATCACTACCATCAGTACCCCTTTCCAGCCTTATCCCCATACCCTATCTAAATATAAACGTAATGCCCTTCATAGCAAATGTTAGATTCGATCTGTTTAATGCCTCAAGGAGCATGGTTACTACAGGCTATTACAGCACCAGTAGCCCCGGTTCAGATCAGGCACCGTCTACAAGGAGTTTGTATGTTTTCTCTGTGTCTGCGTGGGTTTCCTCCAGGTGCACTGGTTTCCTCCCACCCTCCAAAATGCACAGGGTTGTACTTTAATTGGGTGTAATTGACCACATGGGTTTAAATGGCCAGAATTGGCTTCTACTGTGTTGCAAATCAATGAGTAGATCTTTCAGACAGAATCTGTACCAACATGGCTGATATAACACAATTCTTCTCACCCAGTGGTTCTCAGCCTTTTTCTTTCCATTCACATCCCACTTTAAGTCATCCCTATGCCATCGGTGCTCTGTGATTAGTAAGGGATTGCTTAAGGTGGTCTGTGAGTGGGAAGGGAAGATTGAGAATCACTGCTCTAGACCCCATTGTTACTAAAATATTTTGCTTGAGAAAAATTGCCATTGCCCCATTTCCTTTGGAGTTCTGAAACCGTGCACATAACGAGTCAATTAGGGACGATTAAAATAGTGGTTTTCAAACTTTTTCTTTCCACCCACATCCCACCTTAAGCAATCCCTTGCTAATTCTCTGTAATTGATCATCTACCATGCTCCAATATTATTCTGGTACAGGTTGAGTAACCGAACATCTGAAATGCTCCAAAATCAGAAAACCTTTGAAGCCACAAGTGGAAGATTCCACACCTGACCTCTCTTGCCCATGTGGGGCTCTGACGCTATGTTGGCACCAGTTTGTTACCATCTTCACCACCAGACCTACGTGCATTTACTCACTGTGCTTTTTGCTTATTTTCTGCTCTATAGTACAATGACATTGTTACCCTATGGGTAACAGTGTTAAGAAAAAAAGGAAGCATTTATGTTTATCTATAGCACAGAAAGTCAAGCCACTGGGGAACTGTGTGAAACGTCCTACAGAAGAGTATGGGCTAGAAGAGCCATCTTATTCAAATGGAAAGACTCTAGTCCGCCAATAGACTTTCAATGGTTTTTTCATATTATGTCCTGTTTAAGTTTAGAAAAAAAAATTTAGACATTATGTAGGTGAAATTTGAAGATACACGATGACCTTTTATGTCTTATTTTTATTTGATGTAAATGTTTTTAATGTGATTAGATGTTCTCACTCTTCCAGATGAGATATAATCTTACCTTTGTTTTTTGATTCACGGTATGAATCAAAAGCTACAAAATATATGGAACCCTCAGGACAAGCTGCTCAGATGTCTATTTTTTGGTTACTTTTTTTATTTTAAATAGTGTAGGTTAGGTGGTTTTTAATGTGTGTGCGTGTGTGTTTTCTGTCGTCACCCAGTGCAGTGGGGGGGGGGGGGGGGTGAGTTTATACTGCTTGAAGTTTTATCTTGATATATATACGTGTGATCTTGTATTTTCAGTTTTGTTCCCTTTTCTTCATTGTACTGTATTTATTATAAAAACCAATGAAAAAGATTAAAGAAGAAAGAAAGAGGCGAATGGTGTTAGAACGACCACCATCTATGACCTGAAGAAACAGAAGGATAAACTGTTGAAAGTGATGGACAGAAGTTAAGCATAAAGCTAAACGTGAAGATCTCGACCATGTATTGATGGAGTGGATCTGTCAGCGTCACAGTGTCGAATCATTATTCCAAAGTCCATTTCAGAGAAGGTTGGATAAGTGCATGGATGTGAGGGCATTGGAGGGTTATGAACAGGGAGCAGATAAGTGGGACTAGAGATCACTTAAATTGGTATGGACAAGAGGGGCCGAGATGGCCTGTTTCTGTACTGTAATTGTTATTTGGTTATATGGTTAAATCTGAAACCCTTCTGGTCCCATTTTGGATAAAGGGTACTCGACCTGTTTATGAAAATTGCCATTCCCTTCCAACACCAACAATTCTTTCCAAAGGTTCCTGTAATGCAGAGGACACTCCCTTACTTTTCGTACTTTTTTATTGAAATGTTTTTTATATTATTGTTGTAAGATGGTTATAGTATGAACGTTTGCCCTGTGACGCTGCCACAAAACAGCAAATTTCGTGACTTGTTCATGGCAATAAATCCTGATCCTGATTCTGGAATTTTACACAGAATAATTATCTCAGTGGGATAGACATCAAGGAACTTTACTTCCATCTAAGCTGTCATTAGGAAACTTGCTACACCATAATCTAGATCAAACAGGTAAGTGGGATTGGAACCAGCAGATGGAATTTGGCTCAGGAATAGTTGGGAAGTTAAGAGTGTTACGTTCAGTTTTGCTCACCTCATTACAGGCATGATGTGGAAGCTTTAGAGAAGATGCAGAGGAGACACGATTGGCATAGTGGTTAGTGCAACTGCTCCAGTGATCGGGACTGGGGTTCGGATCACGCGCTCTCTGTAAGGAGTTTGTACATTTTCCCCATGTCAGTTTCCTCCCACCCTTCAAAATGTACCAGGGGTGTAGGTTAATTGGGTGTAAATTGGGGGCACAGACTCGGGGGCCGAAATAATGCTGTATGTCTTCATTTAAACATTTTAAATTTGGATGTTTTCCTGGATTGGAGACCATGTCATGAAGGAAGGTTGACTGAGCTAGGACTTGTCCATTGAGAGTGTTGGAGGATGAAAGGCGACTTTATGCAAATATATAAGAGGGACAGAAAGGGTGAACAACAAGGATAGCAATGGATGGCCAATACCAAAGGACATTTATGTGGAGGGATGTTTAGGAGAGATGTCAGGGGTAAATATTTTACACAGAGAGTGGAGGGTGCCTGAAATGCATTGCCAGGGATGGTGGTGGAGGATAGACTCTTCACTAAAAAATAGAGAGGAATGGGCTGTGAGGTAGGGAAGGGAATAGCTTTTTTTTAGACCAACAGCAGAGTAAAAGGGCCCTTCCACCCAAAGTCATCCAATGGGATACAGCCCCCACGCATTTTTGGAGGGTAGGAGGAAATCAGAGCACCCAAAGGAAAGCCACGCAAACACAGGGAGAATGTAAGCTCCTTCCAGACCGCGCCACATTCGAACACGAGCTGCTGGTGCTTTGGTTTATATCGGCTGCCACAACATTGTAGGCCAAAGAGTCCATACGGTTCCATGTTAAACCAGGGCAGGATTTACACAATGAATGATAGGGCCCTCGGGAGAGGTGTGGAACAGAGAGACTTGTCATGTTGGGTTCAAACACACTCGTAATAAAGACGACCTTGAGCCTGGAGTTGCGTTCGTAGCTTGCTTTACTTTACGATATCTTTCTTTGGCTTGGCTTCGCGGACGAAGATTTATGGAGGGGGTAAAAAGTCCACGTCAGCTGCAGGCTCGTTTGTGGCTGACCAGTCCGATGCGGGACAGGCAGACACGATTGCAGCGGTTGCAAGGGAAAATTGGTTGGTTGGGGTTGGGTGTTGGGTTTTTCCTCCTTTGCCTTTTGATATACTTTGCCTTACGATATACTTAGTAAATATCTGCATGCACAGGCTTTTCCCTGCTAGTCCCGAACCTCTCTCTCCACAATGCGGAAGTCCCGCCCCGTGACATCATCAGCCCACTCAATGTCCCTACAAGACATAGGGGTAGAAGTACATTGATCCCCAAGTGGCATGGCACCGGTAGACAGGGTGTGAATAAAGCATATGACACACTTTGTTGGGACGTCATCTAAGAATCAGAATTTATTTCATGAACGTGTCAAGTGTTACAGCTGTACAAGGCATTCGTGAGGCAGGACGAATGACTGTGTGCAATTCTTGTCGAACCGCGCAATAGAAAAGATGAGTTTAAGCTACATAGGGTGCAGAAAAGATTCACAAAGAGGTTTCAGAGAATGATGTATAAAGAGACTGACACAGGCTGGGGCTGCATTCCCTGGAGTGAAGGAGGTAGAGGGGAGATCTGATTTAGGTGTATAAAATCATGAGGCCCATAGATAAGATGGATAGCTGCAGACTTTCTTTTTAGGAGAAATCCAGAATGAGAAGGGCTTGGTTGGTGAGAGGGTAAAGATTTAGAAAACACCTGAGAGACAACTATTTCTGTGCTATATACTATGACTGCAGAACCAAATCCCATCACAGGTCAGTCCCACCATTATCAGTAAAGATATTGATTAAGAAATAAGGCCTCAGCATGGATGAAACACAAAATCTTACCATCATCCTAATTGTAGATATCAACAAGATGAAGAGCTTCTGGCGCCATTCGTAGAAGATAAAGAAATATTATTAAAATATTATCAGTTAAAAGGTGCAATACAAATACAAGGCAATAAATTGTCAAGAAGATTACGGGAGGCAGAGATAGTCTACAAGATTGTGGGAACCGTAGTCTTCAAGATTAAATAGTCAGCACCGGTTTCCCAGGGCACAAGTAGCAAACACCAGGGGACATCTGTACAAAGCGAAGGGAGGGAAGTTTAGGGGAGACATCAGGGGAACATTTTTAACAGAGAGTTGTGGGTGACTGGAATGCCTTGTTAGGGGTGGTGGTGGAGGCTGGAACACTAGGAGCATTTAAGAAACTCAGACAGGCACATGGATGAAAGGAAAATAAAGGGAGATGTTTTTTTGGATATACAGTAAAATCCCCCAGTATCTGACATCTATGGAGATTGGTAGATGCCAATAAGTGAATTTTCTGGTTGCTCGAGTTTGTGCGCAACCACGTGCGTGACTGTTGAACGGACCGCTACAGGAGTCGATTTTAAACTTTTGTATTTTTTTAACCTGTTTATTTCCGCAATGTTTTTTTTTGCCAGTTGCTTGAATTCCAGATAATGGGTATTTTACTCCATCATGGGCTGACGGGCCTGTACTGTACTGTAAGGTTCTATGTTCCCTTTTGCCCATTTCCAGGATGTGGACGCTGCTGTCAAGGCTGTATTGGTGGTTGACAGAGTTGGATGTTGGGAGTCAATTGGATCAGGACTGGGGCCATCTCTAATCCCTAAGATGGTGGCAACAGCAGGTTTCCTTCACTTTCCAAATGAGCTACGATTTGACATCATTTGAAATCATCAACACTTAAACACCAGCACCAACTCTAAAAATAATTAATATTGTAACATCACTAAATGGATCAAGTTACTGAAAGCAGTTGCATTGGGGATTGTGTTACCTCCTTTTGAATGGTTCCAATATTTGGAATCTCTTCTGCTTACTTCTGCGTTCTTCTAAAAACCGTTTGCTTTAATATTACCATGAGAGTGGCTGTTTATACGTGTGTGTGAGTGTGTGGATGCAAGTGGGTGAAGATAAATTGCAGTGCGACATTTTATTGTACAAGAAATAAAATTCATTATGATGTCAGGTCAACGTCTGTGACGTCATTGTCCCTTCCCTAAAGTGCTTGTATTTTGTGGTTTCTCTTGGGACATTTAGGACCGAGATGAGGAGGAATTTCTTTACCCAGAGGGTGGTGAATCTGTGGAGTTCGTTGCCACAGAGGGCAGTAGAGGCAGGTTCATTAAATCTATTTAAGAGGGAATTAGATATATTTCTTCAGTATAAGGGTATTAAAGGTTACGGAGAGAAGGCGGGGACGGGGTACTGAACTTTAAGATCAGCCATGATCTCGTTGAATGGCGGAGCAGGCTCGAAGGGTCGAATGACCTACTCCTGCTCCTATCTTCTATGTTTCTATGTCTTTTTCTGAGCTATGGTTCCAACAGCCCTCCCCACGTATGCCTCATCCCTTACTTCTCCAATCGGTGAACCACCAGTGCAATTCCCACTGCAGAAGTATTCTTGCTGTTGGTATGACGGGAGCACTGCTATGTAGGAAATGCCACCTTTTAGATGGTGTTCGAGTGATACTGGGGATCTAGTTCGGAAGAAGAGAGAAGTGTACAGCAGGTAGAGGTTGCCAGTTGCTTGGAGCAAATGAGGTTCTTAAAGAATATAAAAAATGCACAAAAAACTTCAAGAAAGAAACAAGCATAGTCGTGGGAAGTAAGGAAAACAAGCAGTGAGGTAATGGAACCTACACAGATTAAAGAGGAGGTAGTGCTGGATGTCTTAAACCAAATAAGGGTGGATAAATCCCCAGCACTTGGCAAAATATTACCTTGGACCTTGAGGGAGGAGAGTGAGATCCAGTATTGCACTCTCTCTAGTTCAGGGGTTCCCAAACTTTTTAGACTGTCGACCCTATCAGGTACTACGTGGTCCACATTGACCTCCAGGCATGGAATCCCAGCAAAGAGTTGGGGGGCTGGCCAGATGTCAGGTTTTAGGCCAGACAGTCCGGCTTTTGAGTCTGTCTTCCATCTGGCACCACCTCGAGCTGGATATTAATTTGTCCTCCATTTGGGGTTAGGAGAAATTAGGGGGCTGAAAGGGCACTTAACCTATTAAATGTAGCATCCCAGGGTCCGCATGCGCAACGAGGAGGAAATATGATGGCAACCTTTTTTTTTAAAACTTTATTTATTCATTCAAAATACAGATAATAAGTAACATATATAACAATAAACTAAATATGAATTATATATTTTATATATATATATATAAATAAACCCTCCCCCCCTTTCAGCCAACTCTTCTAAGGAGAGACATAAAGAGAGAAAGAAAATAAAGAAAAATTAAGCATACATATTAAGATCTAATCAAAATGTAAATATTCTGAATATAATGACCACATATTAATAAAAAAACTATAGTTATCACGTGAAACATGTGACTTTTTCCATTATTAAACAATATTTCATCTCATTTTGCCATCTATTAATATCAATCATATTCATATCTTTCCAGTACTAGCAATACATTTTTTCATTACAGATAATGCTAAATATACAAAAGCAAGTTGAAATTTATCAATCCCAGACCTTTAAGAGGTTGCAAACTACCCAATAAAAATACTGTCAGATCTAAAGGTATTTTAATCTTAATACAGGTATCCATGATGGCAACACTTGAAGTTCCGGCTGGCGCATGCATAATGAGTGGAAAGTGTGACGGTGGTGCATGAAGGCGCATGGCAGTTAAGCCTCTCTCTCTCCTCTTCCCCCCACCTTCCTGTGCTGGAAAGAGGGGAGGAGGGATGTGGGGGGAAGTGGCAGTGGCTGTGCTGTACCGGGGGGAGGGGTGGAGCAGGAGCTATTTTAAATTGACCCCCCCTTGTGTTACCAACCCCCTTTTGACCCCGGGAATGATCTTATTGACTCCTCGGGGGTCGATATTAACTACTTTGGAGACCCCCTACTCCAGTTGGTACCTCTATACAGTATATTGATTTAGAAAACATTTGACAAATACATTTGACAAACTAAGCCATCCCGCTCTTTTACAGTATGGGAGTCCCAGTCAATATGTGGAAAGTTAAAACCCCCATTATCACAAACTTATGTTTTCTGCATCTGTCTATTTCTCTACAGATTTACTCCTCCAATTCTCTCTATTATCACAACCCCTTGAGTGTGGTCATACCTTTCCCATTCCTCAGCTCCACCCATTTAGCCTTAGTAGAGCAGCTCCCTGGTCGGTCCAGCCTGAGCACAACTGCGATATTTTCCCTGATGAGCAATGCCTCTCCTCCCCTTTTCATCCCCCTCATTCTATTGGATCGAAAGCAACGGAAAACCGGAACATAGAGCTGCCAGTCCTGCCCCTCCTGCAACCAAGTTTCACTAATGGCCACAATGTCATAGTTCCACATGCCCATCCACGCTCTAAGCTCATCTGCTTTTACTGAAACACTTCTTGCATTGAAATAGATGCTCCTGAGAACACTTCCACCATGTTCAAACCGTTGACTTCTAACGATACATGCAATTTTCCCTCCTCCACTCCACTATCTGCTCTGGAACTCTGGTTCCCACCCCCATGTAAATCTAGTTTAAACCCACGGAAGCAAGGATATTGGTCCCGCTCCAATTCAGATGCAGACCATCCCATCGGAACAGGTCCCACCTTCCCTGGAAGAAATCAATGATCCAGAAACCTGAAGCCCTCCCTCCTAAACCATGTCTTTTGCCATGTGTTAAGCTGCATTATCCTCATATTTCTAAACTCACCAGCACATGGCATAGGTAGCAATCCTGAGATCACAACCCTGGAGGTCCTGACCTTCAACCTAGCACCTAACTCCCTGAACTGGAACTCTGGTTCCCACCCCCATGTAAATCTAGTTTAGGGTTAGGGTTAGGGTTAGGGTTGCAGGATCTCCTCACCCTTCCTACCCATGTCATTGGTTCCAACATAGACCACAACTTCTGGGTGCTCACCCTCCCTCTTGAGAATGCCGTGAACTCAATCTGAGATATCAGGCCCTGGCACCAGACCATCTGGGATATTCAATCTCCTCCATAGAACCTATCTGTCCCTCTAACTCTGGAATCCTTGATCACCACAGTTCACCTCTTCTCCTCCCCTTCTTAGCCACAGGGCCAGACTCCATGCCAGAGACCTGATCTCTGTGGCTTGTCCCTTGTAGGTCATCCACCTCCAATTGTTTCCAAATGGTATACTTGTTATTGAGAGGAATGGCCAGAGGGCACCCTGCACTGCCTGCCTATTCCCTTTCCCTCTCCTGAGTGTCACCCATCTACCCTCCCCCGTCTCCTAGGTGTGATCCATGTAACTCCTGTCTATCACCCCCTCTGCTTCCTGAATGATCTGGAGTTCATTTAACTCCAGCTTCATTTCCTTAACTCAGCTTGTCAGGAGCTGCAGCTAGATGTCCTTCTCACAGATCAAGTCACCAGGGATACTGCTGGGTTCCCTTATAACCCACATTCTGCAAGAGGAGCATTCCCCTGCCTTGGCTACCATTCTCTCTGTTTATGACAAGATGAACAAAATATATCTAAAACACCTGCCCTTACCTGTGCCGACCTGCAGAATCATTTTTGTTCCTTGAATAGGGTGGTCCCAAGCTGGCAAAGAGGGAGAACAAATAACACATGGCATCTTTATAGTGCAGGAGGGTCCAGCCCAGGTCATTAGCAGGACAAAATGGCTAGGTGCCAGGAGGTTTAAACCAATTACTACAGGCAAGCTAGAGAGTCGAAGCCAGGTAATTTACATGGAGAAAAACTGCTAGGTGTGCACTAATGGGTGGGGTGGAACCAAACCTTGATTGGAAGCTGATGTATCCTCCAACTAGGTAGGGGGCAGTGTTGTCACACAACAGCCACAATCCTTCCCAATGGGCCATCTTGAAGGCAGACATGGTGGGCTGAAGGGCCTGGTCCTGTGTTGCACTGTTCTCTAGTCTCACTTACTTTCCTTGTAACGTGCATCATACTGGACAACAAAGATTTTGTTTCAAGAATTTGGGCTGATGATCATGAAAATAACCTTAAATTTTTCCTATCATGAACCATTTTTTAAGATATAAAATATTAACAGGAAATCATAGAAATAGGTTGTCTATTTCAAGCATCAAAAACCATGACATGCAACATGTCATTGAAAATTCATTTTCTGCATTCGCACTTGGACTTCTTCGATGCTGCCTGGGTCAGTAGCAAAACATTGAGCACCATAATGCTAAGCCCTGGTGCACCTCAGGGACGTATGGACAGCCCACTCCTGATTACACTACTAACCCATGACTTCACTGCCAGATCCAGCTCCAACCGTGTCATCAAATTTACAGATGACGCAACAGTTGTTGGCCTCGTCAGCAACAACGATGAGTCACACTACAGAGAAGAGGTGGAAAATCTCATGAAATGGTGTAACATCCTGAGTCTCAACATGGACAAGACCAAGGAGATGATTGTGGACTTTAGGAGGACTAGGAACGACCATCCTCCACTACACATCAACAACTCTGTAGTGGAGAGCACCATATTCCTTGGAGTTCACTTAACTAATGGCTTATTGTGGGCACTCAACATCTCACTTGTCAGGAAGATGTAAGAGTAACTGCACTTCCTGAGAAGATTGGAGCAGGCAAGGCGATCAGCCACCATTGTGTCAATCTTCTATAGGAGCTCTATGGAGAACATCCTGGCCGGCTGTGTCAGTGTGGTTCGACTACTGCAGAGAAATGGATTAGAGGTCAATCCACAGGACCATAAGAGTGGCAGAGAGGGTTACTGGAGTCTCCCTCCACCCACCCCAATCGACATTATCTACCAGGGTCGTTGTCTGAAGAGGGTGTCAAATCATTGAGGAGCCCTTCCACCCAGCACACCACAACTTTCAGTTGCTCCTGTCGGAGAAGAGATATAGAAGTATCAGAGCCAACCCCATCAGGCTGAGGTACATCTTCTTCCCATGGGCAGAGAATGCTGAATGACCAAAGAAACTGCTCACAAGAACTATCCGAGACTCTCATGTGTACAAAATTTTTATTGATGAAATACTTGTCCTGTATGTGTATTGTTTGTCTGTATGTACATTATGTCTGGTTGTGTGTCTGCATGTTTTGCATCGAGGACCAGAGAACACTGATTCATCAGATTGTACTTGTGCAACCAGATTACAATAAAGTTGATTTGGACTTCTTCCCTACTGATCTTGGTGCAGTCAAGAAACATTTCACCAGGACATTGCAACAATGAAAAAATATTAGGGCAACTAGAATCCATCAATGCTGGCCAACTATTGTTGGACACTGCCATGAAAGGATGCTGAGTTCAAACAAAAATCAGTGGCAAAACATTTTTAGGTCAGTTGAACTAATGATGTGTCAGCAATTAAAGATGCTAAATTCAATAACAAGCTAAATTAATGTTTCTCCAACTTCCAATGTGATACAGCAAATCTGAAATTATCTTGGCGTTCAGCTTGAAGTTGTCTATTATAACCCCAATTTTTTTTCAGGAAGCAAACCTTTTGAAAAAATTTGTGTCCATTGTCATCTTTCAGTACTTGTGCCAGCTGAAAGTCACCTCATCCTTCTGTCCACTGACAGGTTGTTCGTGTGAACAGAGTCCAAGAAAATGCAGGCCATATTTCACAGCATTATCTGTCAAGAAAGTACAACTGTATTCTGATAATATTCAATAAAAGGGCAGCTCTTTTCAGGGGTGTTATTAAGATGAGAGATTTCACTTCCCAAAGAAGCAGTTTATCCATTCCACTGACACTGTTCCAAAGCAGAACTCGTCACATTCACCGCTCAGTCAGTAGGTGCTGCCTGTTCTTCAGGCCAACAAGGTGGGGCGACACTGGTGCAACAGGTAGTGGCACTCCCTCACAACTCCAGAGACCCTGGTTCTATCCTGACACATCCAGCATTCACCCATTCTCCCTGTGACTGCCTAGCTTGCAGAGGGCTGTTCTGGTCTCCTCCCACATCGGCAATGGTTTACAGGCTGATTAGTTGTTGTGAAGGACCCTGAATGCATGGGGAAATCAGAGAATGGCGGGAGTGAAAAATAAAGGGAGGGAGTGCTGGGATAACTCTCCACAGTGTAGATTTGATGGGCCAAAGAGTGTGTAGTGGTATTGTGCTTTTCCAACTATTCATTGTGCATCATTTTTAATAATTTTTATTTACTCTATCACCGTGAACTATGTCAGTAACAACATAAAGAAACATAAAAATAGGTGCAGGGGTAGGCCATTTGGCCCTTCAAGCCACCATTCAATATGATCATGGCTGATCAGTACCCGGTTCCTGCCTTCTCCCCATACCCCTTGATCCCCTTAGCCACAAGGACCAAATCAAACACACTCTTAAATATTGACAAGGAACTGGCCTCAACTACTTCCTGTGGCAAAGAATTCCACAGATCCACCACCCTCTGAGAGAAGAAAATTTTCCTCATTTCAGTCCTAAAAGACTTCCCCCTTATCCTTAAACTATAACCCCTGGTTCTGGTTTTTCCCAGCATTGGAAACAACCTTCCTGCGTCTAGTCTGTCTAAACCCTTAAGAATTTTATATGTTTCTCTAAGATACCCCCTTAATCTTCTAAATTCCAGAGAATACAAGCCTAGTCTATCCAACCTTTCTTCATATGCGAGTCCCTCCATCCCTGGTATCAGCCTAGTGAACTTTCTCTGCACCCCCTCCATGGCGAGGATGTCCTTCCTCAGATAAGGCGACCAAAACTGCACGCAGTACTCCAAGTGTGGACTCACCAAGGCCCTGTAGAACTGCAGCAGGATCTCTGTATTCTTGTACTCAAATCCTCTTGCTATAAATGCCAACATAGCATTCACCTTCCTCACCACCTGCTGCACCCGCAAGCCCACTTTCAACGACTGATCACAGCAACATCTAAGTCTCGCTGCATCTCCCCTTTTCCTAAACAGATTCCATTTAGATAATAGTCCTCTTTCCTGTTCTTACCTCCAAAGTAGATAACCTCGCATTTATCCACATTATATTGCATCTGCCACGTCCTGGCCCACTCGCCTAATTTGTCCAAATCACTCTGCACCCTCCTAGAATCCTTCACAACCAACCCCACTATCCATCTTCATGTCGTTCACAAATTTTGAGATATTGTTATCTATTCCCACATCTAAGTTGTTGATATATATCGGAAACAACTGTGGCCCCAGCAGGGAGCCCTGTGGTTCACCACTAATCACTGGTTGCCATTCTGAAAAGAACCCATTTATACCTACTCTTTGCTTCCTCTCCAGCAACCAATTCTCTATTTACCTTAATACCATACCTCCTATACCGTGCTCTTTAAGTTTATACGCTAGTCTTCTGTGCAGAACCTTATCAAACGCCTTACTAAAGTCCAGATATACCATATCCACTGATCCCCCCCATCCACTCTACTGGTTACATCCTCAAAAAACTCTTAGATTCGTCAGACATGATTTCCCCTTCACAAAACCATGCCGACTCCGTCCAATGATATCACTATTCTCCAAATGTACTGCGATTGCATCTTTAATAACTGATTCTAGCACCTTCCTTACTACCGATGTCAGGCTAACTTGTCTGTAGTTTCCCGGTTTCTCTCTCCCTCCCTTCTTAAAGAGTGGGGTTATGTCGGCCACCCTCCAATCCTCAGAAACTAATCCTGTATCTAAGGAGGTTTGAAAAATTATCACTAATGCATCCACCATTTCCTGGGCTACTTCCTTCAGCACTCTCGGATGCAGACTATCTGGCCCCGGGGATTTATCTGCCTTTAATCCCTGCAATTTAACTAATACAACCTCTCGACTTAAAATTATTCCCTTTATTCCCTCCCTCAATTCCTGATCCTCAACAATTTCCTGAAGATTAGTTATGTCCTCCTTGGTGAAGAAAGAACTAAAGTAGTCATTCAGACAGTCTGCCATGCCCTTGTTCCCCATGATCAACTCACTCATTTCTGTCCGCAACGGACCCATATTTGTCTTAACCAACCTCTTTCTCTTAACGTATCTACAAACAATTTTAGTCATTTTTTATGTTCCCTGTCAGTTTCCTCTCGAAACCTTTCCTAATTAATTCTTTTGTCCTCTTCTATAAAACTCTGAATTTCTCCTAATCATCAGGAATTTTTTTTTGGCTAATTTATATGCTGCTTCTTTGGATTTGATACTTTCTCTGATTTCCCTTGTTAGCCTCTTTGATTTATTCTTCGTAGAAACTGGGATGTACATTTTCTGCACTTGCTCCAAGCTATCCTTAAACGATTGCCATGGCATTTCTACCGTTAGTCCTTTAAGTGCCATTCGCCAATCTATTTTAGCCAATTCACATCTCATACCATCAAAGTTACCCCTCTTCAAATTCAGAATCTTTGTATCTGAATCAACTCTGTCACATTCCATTCTAATGAAGAATTCCACCATATTATGGTCACTCTTGCCCAAGGGGTTCCTCACAACAAGATTATTAATTAAGTCTTCTCCATTACTCAGTACCCATCTAGAATGGCTTGTACCTTCATTGGTTCCTCGACATCCTGATTTATAAAACAATCCCGCATACATTCTAAGAAATCCTCTTCCTCCTTTCCCTTCAGTGTTATATCGTGACATTTTAATTTTTCCCCCTTCCCCCTCCCTCCCCACCCCTATAACTTAAAGCAGAAAATAAAAAAAAGGACAAACATGATAGAAGAAAAACAAGAGATCGTGTCATCCAATATTTTATACTGGACTATTTTCTTAATTACAACTTGTCACGTCAAAAGATGGAGGTCTGAGATTGGCAGTTTTGAATAAACTTTATGTATGGTTCCCAAATTTGTCTCTTAGGTTGTAAGTAATTTTTTCTAATGGAATTTACTAGTTCATTTCTCTGGACCATTGTTGTATTTTTAAGGTTGCTTCTGTTTTCCAAGTTATTATGTACTTTACTGCTGCACGCGCGACGAACTCTAAACCCCGACGGCGCCATTTGGCCAGCTGCCCCGCCACGTGGATTACAAACGGAGTCAGTTCGCTTGCTGAGTGGTGTGCCGCCACACAGCCCCCCCCCCCCCCCACCAAGAACTGATGCCAGTCCTTTTTAGCTAGGCGGCCTCACTTCTTGGGCTGGGCCACAATCACTGGTTCGGTGGGGTCGAGGTACGCTGGCTTCAGCCTGTCCGCAGTAAACAGTTCCTGCCTGCTGCCCATGTCCAGCGTGAATGTAGATCCTGAGCAGTACACAATCTTGTATGGCCCCTCATAAGGTCTCAGCAGAGGTGCCACGGGCGGGCCCCGCCGAATAAAAACGTACTCTGCAGAAAGCAGCTCGCTCGGGACGTGAGATCGTCGTGTGACATGTCTGAGCAGCGATGGGGTTGCAAAGGAGTCCAAGCGGGCTCAGAGGTGGGGAAGCAGCTCGTGTGGTGACCGCTGGGGGTTGTGAGGCGCATTGATCAACTCACCAGAAAGGGCCAGCGATGCGCCGTAGACCGGCTCAGCTGATGACGCCTGCAGATACTCCTTGGGCGTGGAGCGGATGCCCAGGAGCACCCAAGGCAGTTCATCCACCCAGTCGGGAAGGGGAAACCCTGGTGTGCCTGTGTACCTTGGACATTCGGCAATGGGTACATGTTCTGGCTCAGCCCGCAATCTGCTTCCGCAGCCCGTGCCAGACGAACCGCTCTGCCATCATCCGGTCCGTGGACCTGATGGATGGGAGTGAAAGGTCGTGGATGTGATGCAAGACTTGTCTGCGCCATTGCTGGGGAACCACTGACCGCTTGGAGTCGGGAGGTCTCAGAACCGCAGGCCTGTGATGACAGTCCTGAAGGCTCGAGTCTCCTCATCGGACTTCAGGTCCCGGGCGAGCTGGTTGAAGTCGAGGCTGGGCGTCACCACACAGATGGTCGGTCGCGAGAGCATCAGCAACCACGTTGTCCTTTCCCGCCTTGTGCCGAATGTCAGTGGTAAACTCCGACATGAAGGAGAGGTGACGCTACTGGCAGGCCAGTGCATCACGAGTGCCTGGGTGAGGGGTTTGTGGTCAGTGAAGATGGTAAAAGTCCTCCCCTCCAAGAAATAGTGGGAATGCCGCACCGCCAGGTACATGCCCAGTAACTCACAGTCAAAAGCGCTATACTTTCGCTCTGGTGGGTGGAGAAGCCGGCTGAAGAATGCCAGCAGCTTCCATCGTCCGTTCACCTGCTGCTCCAGGACAGCGACAATGGCTGTGGCAGAGGCATCAACGGAGAGCGCCATATGCAGGTCGGTGTGCAGGTGGGCAAGCATGGTAGCCTTCGCGAGGGTGTCCTTGATGCCCTTGAATGCACTGCAGGCCTATGGGGTCCAGGTGAGCATTTTGTGCTTGGCTGCGATGAGGGCGAATAGCAGCTGCGTGATGCGTGCGGCTCCTGGGATGAATCGGTTGTAGAAGTTGACCAGACCTGCGAACTCCTGCAGCCCTTTGAGATTGTCCAGATGTGGGAACTCCTTGATAGCAGCAACCTTCGTAGCGACGGGCATGGCTCCCTCAGCCATGATGGTATGGCCTAGGAACTGCGTGGACTCTTTCCTAAACTGGCACTTGGCTGGGTTGATGGTGAGGCTGAAGTCTGTCAGCCGGAAGAGGGTGCGCAGGTGGGCCTTGTGTTGCGCCCGATCCTTGCTGGCAACGAGAATGTTATCTAAGTAAATGAAGACGAAATCCAGGTCCCTGCCCACTGAGCCCATGAGGCACTGGAAGGTCTAAGCAGCGTTCTTGAGCCCAAATGGCATGCGAAGGAATTTGAACAAGCTGAAGGGGGTGAAGATGGCCATTTTGGGTATGTCCTCAGGGTGCACCGGGATCTGGTGATATCCATGCACCAGGTCAACCTTGGAGAAAACCCTCGCACTGTGCAGGTTGGCTGTAAAGTCCTGGATATAAGGTATGGGGTAACGGTCAGGAACTGTTGCCTCATTGAGCCGTCGATAGTCTCCACAGGGGCGCCAGCTGCCGGAGGCTTTCGGGACCAGGTGGAGCGACGAGGCCCATGGGCTGTCAAAATGAACCCCAACTCCAACAGATGAGAAAACTCCTCCTTCACCACCTGGAGCTTGTCAGGTGGGAGCCGGCATGCCTTGTCGTGAACCGACGGGCCCTGGGTGGGGATGTGGTGGAACAGCCTGTGGCACGGCAAGGCAGTGGAGAACTGTGGCTTGAGGAGGGTCGGAAACTCATCCAGGATTCACTGGAACTCGTCTCTGGGCGTGCTGATCATGGCCATCTGTGGCTGCTCTGTGCAGGAGGTGTCGAGGTAAACGGCCTGAAAGTACGGGCATCCACCAGCCACCTACCCTGAATGTCCACCAGAAGCTCTTGGGGGAGGAGGACGTCGGCACCCACGATGGCGGACGGAAGGGACGAGACGGTGAACTTCCATGAGAACTTTTATCAGCCGATCTGGAAGTGGACTGTCTTGTCTCCATACGTCCGGATCTCTGTTGTGTTGGCCGCCCAGAGAGGAGGTCCTCGAGGTCAGTTCCTGGACTCGATGGCTGTGGCTGGGAAGACACTGATCTGGGCCTCAGTGTCGATGAGGAACCACTGGCCGCTGACTGAGTCCCACAGGTAGAGGAGGCTGTGTCCTTGGCCAGCTGACGTAGCCATTAACAACGGATGGCCTGCTTGTTACCCTGGAATGAGCAGGGCTGACGACACCTCCGAGCCTTGGCTCCCCAGCGCTGGTGGTAGAAGCCGAGGCCTGGAGCAGATGCCATGCCCCGGTTATGCTCTTGGTGGCCCCTGCACGGGTCGGATGCTCTACCGCAGTGCTATGGGCAGGCCTGGTGTGGTCATGCCTATGCCTCATGACCGCCGAGCCCTCCGGGAATCATTTGAGCCATAGCTTTTGGGCCTCTGGGTGACCTTCCTTGGGTCGACGAAGCTCTCCTGGGCCAGTAACGGCCAGATGTCCTCGGGCAGATGGTCGGGGAAAATGCGCTCGAAGAGTGGGCAGTTGGTGTGATCACCCATGAGCGCGAGCATCTCATCTATCATCTCCATTGGGGACCTGTTCCCCAGGGCGTCTAGGTGCAGCATCCGAGCGGCACGCTGGTGCCTGGATAGTCCGAGGGATCCGGTGAGCACTCGCTTGATGGTCTCATATTTGTCTTCGGTGGGTGGCATGCGTTTGGCGCTGACCTGGTCCCTGGCGGCGACCACATGGTAGAATTTGATCGTGTCGGATGAAATCTGGTGGAGGTGAAACTGAGCCTCTGTGTGGCCAAACCAGGTCTCCAGCTCCTGAACCCAGAATTCAGGCAGCTTGACGGCTATAGCACTGATCCCAGGTTCGCTCATGATGAGTTCAAAGAGGTTTGAACCAGTCAGGGTCACCAATTGTAGCGGCAGCTACACTGCTACTGAAAGAACACACAACCAGACGGGTTGAGCTCAGTGAGCAGAACTGATTTATTGCAGTGTTGCCGGGCTGAACTTATACTCCCAGCCCGGATCTGGCTGAGAACCGCGCTGGAGGGCGCTTACATCACCCAGGCATCACGTGATCCCCCAGCACGGGCTTCTGAGCCCTGTGCTGAGAAGGGGAAATCCTGACGGTGCCATTTTGGACGGCTGCCCCGCCGCATGGATTACATGCGGGACCGGTTTGCCTGCCTAGTGGTGTGCCAGCACAGTACCAATTTCTTGTTTACAATAGAAACATTTGTCCAATAGTGTTGGATTCCATTCTTTTAATTTTAGAGGTGTAACATATAATCTATGGAGCCAATTGTATTGGCCAAGTGTTTATTGTATTAGTCATGGTTCCTTCATGTTCCATTCTTTATTCATACATTTAAATCTTTTCCCCAACCTTTTTTGGGTTTAGATATTACTTCATCATTTTCCTTGTTTTGTAATTTACTATTCAGATTTGTGATCATTTTTACAATTTCAGTGTCTGTGATTAAATATTCAAAGCAACTACTCTCAGGTAATCGGTTCGCTCCCAGCTTTTCTTTTAAAATAAATTCTCAGCTGATATGAACATATTGTACCATGTGATATTCCATATTTATCTTTTAACTTTCAAATGTCAATAAATTATTTGCCAAAAAGCAATCTTTTATGCTTTTAATTCCTTTTCTTGCTCATTCCTTAAAGAAGATTGCCTATTGTAAAAGGAATTAATGGGTTTTGCATTAACATTTTTAGTATTTGATAGTTTATCATCTTTCGTTCCAGATGTATTCGCTTCTATAATTTTAGTGTATGATGTAGCATTGGTAAATTGTTATGTTGCACCAGTTTCTCATCCCATTTATAGAGTAAGTGTTCAGGGACCTTTTCTTCTAATTTATATAATTCTATCTTGAGCCAAGCTGGTTTTTCTCCCGCCTGATAAAAGTCGGACAAAAATCTTAACTGTGGTGCCCTGTAATAGTTTTTGAAATGACTGATACAAAACTGACTGCAAGCAATTAGATTGATGTCCATTTTTGGTTACTAAACATACAAAAGTACAGGAATTAAAGTACTCCATTGAGGATTCTCACTACATTCTCCGCACGTCAGATTGAAGGCTGGCCAATTCTCCCAGCGTCCACAGCATCAGGTTCACTCGAGGTTGCAGGGGTGTGCGTGTAGAAGACCATCACGTTATCCAAGTACTGCATCGGTAAATCATAACCAATGCGCCTGGCACCAAGACTGGCTGCTCCCACCGCCGAGCCCTGCTTCAGCTTCATCAGGGAAAATTTCGACAGCCGCTTCTGTGTCGGATTCTCCGTCAACACCTCCAGAAATCCTAAGCGAAAGAGAAAAAAAACCTTCTTTTGGCCACACTGAATCTGCCCTTAAGCAGTGCCTCATTTCCAGTGGAGGTTTTCTTTGTTGGAATGTCTCCATGGGAAAAGGTGCAAACCGTTACGTGTAAAGTAGGCACCCACCGACAAGATACTTGTAGGACAGATGTTCCCACTGGTACTTCAGACATGAATGAGGGGACAGTCTCCAAATTTGGGGGGAGTTGACTTAAGATAGTGATGAGGAGGAACTGCTTCTTCAAGAGAGTAGTGAATCTGTGGAATGACCTGCTCAAAGAAGCAGTAGAGGCAGACTCATTAAATACATTTAAGACACAGATGATAATCGTTATAATAATTGTTGTATGGTAGAGTAGTTAACAGGGAGGTACTGTATATGGAGCTTATTGATTGGCAGAGCAGATTCAATGGGCCAAATGACCTACCACTGCTCCTATTTCTTACGTTATGTTCTTATGGTATTAAATTTAGAGATCCAGCATTTTAAAAGTCCCTACCAGCCTGTGCACCCCAAATACACCAATTAACCTACAAACTATACATCTTTGGAGGGTGGGAGAAAACCAGAACATCCAAAGAAAACTGGGGAGAACATAAAAATTCCTTATGGACAGCACAGGATTCGAACATAGGTCACTGGTACTGTAATAGCGTTGAGCTAACCACTACTCTATAACTATATAACTATAACTATATAACAGTTTACAGCGCGGAAACGGGCCATATCAGCCCTTCGAGTCCGCGCCAGTTCACTTGAACAACTCCACTAGATTCCCCCCCTCCCGCTCTCCGCCCATAACCCTCCAAATCCTTCACATCCATGTACACATCCAACCTTCTCTCAAATGATAGAAAGGACCCTGCCGCAACTATCTCTGCTAGAAGATCATTTCATTCTGCCACCACTCTCTGAGTGAAGAAGCATCCTCTAACATTTCTCCAAAGGTTTTTCCCCCTTAACTTATGTCCTCTTGTTCCAACCTCCCCTGCCCTCAGGGGAAAGAGTCTATTCACGTCTAGTCTATCTATTCCCTTCATAATTTTAAATACCTCTATCATATCCCTCTCACCGTCTACGTTCCAATGAATAAAGTCCCAGTCTCCCTAATCTTTCTCCGTACTCTAGATGCTGTAAGCCAGGCAACATCCTTGTAAACCTTCTCTGCACCCTCTCCACCTTATCTATATCCTTTCTATAATTTGGAGACCAGAACTGAGCACAGTACTCCAAACCTGGCCTCACCAATGCCTTAAACAGCTGCAGCATCACCTCCCAGCTCCTATACTCTACACTATGATTTATGAAGGCCAGCATACCACATGCCTTCTTAACCACTCTGTCTTCATGGGAATTCACCTTCAATGAACTCTGTACCATAACTCCAAGACCCCTCTGTTCATCTGGGTACCTCAATGCCCTCCCCTTAACTGCAAATGTCCTATTTTGGTTATTTTTTCTGAAATGCAGCACCTTGCACTTGTCTACATTAAATTCCATCTGCCATCTTTCAGCCCACTTTTCCGAACAAACCAAATCCTTCTGCAATCCAAGAAAACCTTCCTAACTATCCACTACTCCCCCTATTTTTGTATCGTCTGCATATTTGCATACCCAATTAACCATCTCCTCCTCCAAATCATTAATATAAATGATAAATTTTTCCAAATTATGTCGGTCAGTCAAGGAATTATAATGGGTACGTGGGGGGAATGAAATCCCCCTGCTCCCCCTTACAACAGTGCTGTTGGAGAGGGTGCAGTGGGGGTTTAGAACAGGGCAGGGTGCAGAGGGGGTTTCGAACAGGGCAGGGTACTGAGGGGATTTAGGATAGAGGAGGGTGCAGAATGGGGCAGGGGCAGAGGGGATTTGTAATAAAGAGTGAAGAGTGGGGTTAATGGTGAGGACATAGTGGGAATTTAATGGAAAGGTTCAGCAATTAGTCATGATTAGCAATTAGTGTCAAGGGGAACAAGATAACCAACCACTTGAAGGGGAACAGCAGCAAGATCACAGGGAAAGGGGGAAGAAAGACTCTGTGCACAGTTCAGTTAAAAGGCGATACAACCTACAGACAAGGGGTTGAATGCACTCTCATGTTTTACAACATCATCAAACCATGGCTTTTGTCCCAAGTCCAGCAATCTGGCCTCAACAGCTCAATGGAATTTAACAAGGAACTCTGCAGATTCTGGAGTTGTAGTGTGATGCACAAATGTTCTGGGGAAACTCAGCAGGTCATACAGTGTCCATAGGGAGTCAAGGGTAACCAACGTGATACCCATTAACTTCCCTTGGATGCTGCACGACCTGCTGAGTTTCTCCAATACATTCGGGTTATCATCTCAGCAGCTCATCACGATACTGGGTTTTGCATTCCCCATGCAGGGGTCCTCTCCAGAACTCACCATCTTTTAGGAGGTCCCAGCTATTCCACACGGATCCCACACAGACGATGGGAAGACCAAGCTCCCCCTCAAAAAGCCTCTGAAACAGGAAGAGCAGCGATTAAGCCAATGATGAGGAATCAGCGTCCACGCTGGTCCTAACCACAGGGACGGACACGACAGTAGCAACTCAGCTCTGCAAACTCCCATGCTGGTCATGGACAACATTGCAGCCACTTGGCACCAACCATGTCTGGCAATGTCGGGGCTTCACTTGGGATCAATGGACAATTACAAAAGAATCAGGCTGTTCAGCAGTGTCCAAAAAAGAGCTACCCAAGGTCTTCCCACCTCACAGCTGTGACAGAGTATATAGATATGTTTTGGGGAGATAAATTGGGAAAGGTTTGTTAGAGTAGGTCACATACATACACTTTAAAACAGATCTTATTTGAAATACTGGAGCTCTGTCCCATGCTAGACGTATTGGGACCTCACAGCTTTTGCAAGAGCTTTGGAGAGTGCTCAAGAGATTTCACTAATGGATTGTTGTTTACAAAAGGTGAAAGATCTTATTGGAGTTGCTGTCTGGAAGAGAACATGTTGTTCTAAGAGGGTCATGTGCTTTTGCAGCAGAGAGAGTCAAACAGACTTTCAGAGAGAGAGAGAGAGAGAGAGAGAGAGAGAGAGAGAGAGAGAGAGAGAGAGAGAGAGAGAGAGAGAGAGAGAGAGAGAGAGAGACAGATCATTCTACAGTATTACAGCCAGCAGAGACAGCTGGGACTGGAACAGGACATGCTGGAAAGCTTGTGGAAAGCCTCATTTTGAAGATGGCCTGGTCAAAGCCCTTGTGGTTCATGCAAGAGGAGAGGACTAGCTGTCTAATGTTTCACTTGGAATAAGGGAAACAAAAAGGAACTCTGTGGTGACTGAAAGAAAGAGGCTATCATTTGGAGAACCCTGAAGGGGCAAGTGTCGTCAGCAAGACACTGAATTGACCGATGGAAGTACATCAGTTGTGGGTATCCTGGAACAACACACATCTTCCTGAAAACTGACAAGAACTTTCCTGAGTGGTAACCATTTACCTTTCAAGCACCAAAGCCTGGTGAACTTTATAAATGTTAAATTCTGGGCACAGTTCAAGAATTGCCTGCAACCAGTGAATTTGGAGGAATGAGAAGTGAGAATGGACTGTAAACCAAAGAACTTTTCTGAACTTACACCCACATTACACACACGTGCGTTAGAATTAGAAGGCGGTTAAGTTAGGGCTAGTTAAGTTAAAGTGTGATTCTGTTTTCATGTTTAAAGATAATTAAAAGCAACTTTTGTTTAAGTAACCATTTATCTTGGAGAATATCTATTGCTGCTGGGTTTATGGGTCCTCTGGGCTCGTTACACAGCACTCAGAAATGCATGTCACTGTTCCTCAAGGACTGTTTAAATATGATCAGGGCTTCTGCCCCCATTACCCTTTGTGCTCCTTCCATCTTTCCCATGAAAGTTTTATTCCTATATGGGGGAGTGGCCATGCTAATGACCTGAGCAGGTGATTTGAAAGAGCTTTCCACAAAAAGTATTAATAAGGTGGTTTAAAAGCTCAAAAACCAGAATTTTATCATCAAAAATGGATAAATCAGGTGCTAAATGAACAACCAAGAACAAAAACGGAAGAAATTACAGCTCATCAAGGAACATCGAGGAAACCTGATGAGGAGTGACTCAGCAGGGGCCTTGAGACTGGCTGAAGCCAGCAGAGCTGGGGAGTCAGCCCAAGATATAGCCAACATCGGAAACTTTATGCAGTCGTTTTCTGAGCATGGAATCAGCGAGGAGAGATATATCAGAGAAGGTAACGCAAATTAAAGAAGCTTTCGATGACTTAAGTGAAAGAATGACTCATGATTGAGCTGGACAAAAGACAGGCCGAAAGCACTGGAAGAAAAAGCAAAAATATGGGACACAGAAAAGAAAGGACTGATGGACAAGATCAACCATATGGAAAATTTTTGCAGATGTAACAATGTAAGAATCATTGGACTGTTACGGGTTATATTATACATTATATGTGGGGGGGGGGGTTAATGTAGGTCACTTTACAAACAGATACACTTCACATCTCATTTAAAATGCAAGAGTTCTGCTGAAGCCAGACATTCAGGCACCAGTGATTTTTGCAAAGACAATGGAACTGCTTTGGAAGGAACTTCAAAGGCAGGTGCAAATGGAGAAGTCCGGGCTCATGTGTTGATAAAGATATTTCAAGGACTGGATTTGGAGCCTTGGGAGGGGTTCTGGTTTTTACTAAGCAAAGAGAGAGGAAAGAAGGAACATGGTTCTTCTCTTAGAGAGAGAGAGAGAGAGAGAGAGAGAGAGAAGTGAGTTCTACAGTGGCTATTGAGGTTGCAACAGGGCAGGCTGGCAGGCTTGTTGAGGGCCCCATTTTGAGGATGGGTTTTGGGTTCTGATTTCAGCCTGTTGAAGGCCCTTGTGGTCCTTGCAGGAGGAGATGGCTAGCTGGAGTGTTTTTCCTGAAATAAGAGGAACTCTGTGGTGACCTGGAAGAAGACGTAATCATTTGGAAAACCCATGGTGGGGCAAGTTTTTTCGGCAAGTCAGTGAAGTGGCTGATCGGAGAAAATCAGATTGTGTGTGTCCAATGAGCTACAAATATCTCTCTGAAACCAACAAGAACCTTCCTGAGTGGTAACCATTTACCTTTAAGCAACAGAGCCTGGTGAAAATTCATAGATGTTAAATTCTATGCACAGTAGAAGAATTGCCTGATACCGGTGAACTTGGAGGAGTGAGAAGTGAATGACAGGACTATTAAAGCAAAGAACTTTCCTGATCATATACACATTACATACACGTGTGCTTAGAATTAGAAGGGGGTTAAGTTGGGTTAGTTAAGTTAATAGTAATAAGTTAAAGTTTGATCCTATTTTTATGTTTAAAGAAAATTAAAAGCAATATTTGTTTAAGGAACCATTTGCAATCTAAAAACTTTAAATATTCATTGATTTATCCAGCAACACTGAGGGCGGATATCCCAGAAGGTAATCGGCGAATTTTCAAGAATAAAGTGGAAGAATTTTTAAGAAATTTATTAGAAGATTAAAGTCACCAGCTAAAAGGGCTGAAAAGACCATTTCAAAGCGGGACTAACTGAAAGATGTATCTTTTTATTTATACTAATAGTACTGAGCCTTCTTGTTTTCACTGTTAAAAGAAAAAGAAACTGGTTTATGTGGAGAGCTTTGAAAAGTCAGAAAGGTGGTTAAGTAAAGCAGCAAGTTGGGAATTCTGACTTTGGTGGAGGGGGGGGTGGAGATGACGCTGGGAGAGGAACAATTTTAAAAGATGGTACCAAAGGGAGGTTTTCTTCTTCTTCTTCTTTGAAAGAACCCGTGGGCTCCTCACAGGCTTCGGTACTATCGTCAACATCACCGTCAGAGCTATGGATGTGTGTGTGTTTCTTAAAGGGTAAATTTATGTGTTAGAAATGTCTTCTAAAAGGGAAATGTTACAACAGTATTTAGAAAATTGGGAAGATATTATAGTTATACAATATTTGTGTGAAAAATGGTATGGATAAACACTAAAGTTTATTAGTCTTAATATTAAAGGGATATATGGGATGGTGAAGAGGAAGAGGGTCTTGGCATATTTAAAGAAATTAAAAGTGGATATCATCTTTATGCAGGAAACACATCTTACCAAATTGGAACATGATATATTAAAAAGAGGATTGGTGGGACAAATAATATCATCTTCCTTTGGTTCAAAGGCAAGAGGGATGGCTATTCTAATTAATAAAAATACATTTTTGGAAGAACAAACAAATAAAGGACATGCATGGTAAATGGTCGGGTATTGAGGAATGCGGTAGAACAGAGGGATCTGGGAATATAGATACCTAATTCCCTGAAAGTGGTGTCACAGGTAGATAAGGTTGTGAAGAGAGCTTTTGGCATATTGGCCTTCATAAATCAAAGTACTGAGTATAGGAATTAGAGTGTTATGGTAAAGTTTTTTCAGGTATTGGTGAGGCCACATTTGGAGCATTGTGTGTACTTTTGGTCACCTAACTACAGGAAAGACATCAAATAGATAGAAAGAGTGCTGAGAAGATTTACTACGATATTGCCCGGACTGAGTTACAGGTTAAGGTCAGATAGGTTAGAACTTTATTCCCTGGAGCATAGAAGAATGAGGGGAGGTTTGATCGAGGTATTTAAAATTATGTGGGGGATAGATGGAGTAAATGTAGACAGGCTTTTTCCATTGAGGGTAGGTGAGATACGAACCAGAGGACATGGGTCAAGGGGAAAAGTTTAGGGGGAACATCTTCACACAGAGACTGGTGGGAGTGTGGACGAGCTTCCAGCTGAAGTGGTGAATGCGGGCTCAATTTTACTATTTAGGAGGAATTTGGACAGGTACATGGATGGAAGAGGTATGGAGGGCTATGGGCTAGGTGCAGGTCAGTGGAACGAGGCAGAAAAATAGTTTGGCACAGACTGGAAGGGGCTGTTTCTGTGCTATAATGTTCTATAATCTTATATACCTCCATCAAAGCCCTCATTTTTTTTTTGGAAAATTTTATTTAGTTTTAGACGTATTAACCAGGTATTGTAGGGGAAGAACAAAGCCCTCATTCTTCAACGCTTTTGGGAAAGTCCTGACCTGTTTAACCTTTCCCTGTAACTCAGTCCCGGAATTCCAGGCAACATCCTTGTAAATCTTCTCTGCGCTCTTTCAATCTTATTGCTATCTTTCCTGTACTTAGGTGGCCAAAACTGCACACAATCCTCCAAATTTGGCCTCACTATTTAGATTTTTTTTTGTTTTAGCCATTCTTGACAGGATCACCATTTTATTTCAGGAGTCCCAGACAAACAGTGACCCTCCACCAACGTTTACCTTGTCCGCTTTGGGTATCACAGCCACAACGTGCCGGCCTAATTCTTCGCCTGCTCTTCTGAACACACTGCAACTCAACGCATCCCCATCGCTTGCCACTGAGAATAATGAAGAGGATAGTTTTCATTGTTGCCATCCTTCTCTCCCCCCCACCCCCCCAATCCCATCACCACCGTTCATCAAGATCAAAACTCTTGGCAGAGCCCCAGACACCTTCACCCACTGAGGTGGATGAGTCAGTTAGACTTTGTAAAAAAAAATCAAGCAAATATATACAAACAATAAAAATAAACTCTTTTACCCCCTTCCCCAGATATTAAATAAACCATAAAAGACAAAGGAAAAATACTTTAAATTAAAACTAAAAATTAAAATGAAAAAGCAAAAATTAAAACATGTCATCTGCATCACAACTTTAATTCAGTCTCTTTACTTATCTATCAGAACAGTTTGCATCTTAATTTTTTTAAGGGAGCCCCAGGTACAGCTGCCACACTTCAATGAACATATCATACTTCTTCCTCTTGTAAAGTCTTAAGTAATCTTCTCCAGGGGAAATGCAACTCTGCATTTCTGCACTCCATCGCGTAATACTAAGTTGAGAGTTGGACTTCCATGCAACCACTACACACTTCCTGGCTACCAACAAAGCAATCTTCACAAATTGGATTTGGTGTTTGGATAATCTAAACTGTACTTCACTAATATCTCCCAGAAGGAACAATTCTGAGTCTGTGGAAGCTCCACTGAGGTCATTTTTTTTTTAGATGTCCCCCAGGTCTACCCAGAAGGATCTCACCTTTGTACATAGCCAGGTGGAGCGGATAAAGGTTCCAACCTCTACACCGCGTCTGAAACATATCTGAAATTTCTGACTTCGATTTATGTAATTTTTAAGGTGTGAGGTACAACTGATGCAGGAAACTGTACTGCACCAGCAGGAATCTGGTGTTAACGAACCTTGTCCTGCTGTTCAGACACAAGCCTCTGCACCAATTTTCATTTATTGTTGTACCCAAGTCCAACTCCCATCTCTCCTTTGACCAGTGTAATCCTGGTTTCAGGCCCTCACTCTAGAGTACGAAATACATTCTAGAAATAAATTTAAATACATTCCCCTGTCGAATTAGAATTTCCATGGTGCTGCATTCTGGCAGTCATTGTTTGTCCTAATTTATCTCTTAAGAAAGATCTCAATTGTCAGAAGCAGAAGAATGTTCTGTTAGATAACCCAAATTTATTCCTCAATTGCTTGAATGACATTAGTTGTCCTTGATTATTAACAGCCTTTGAAATACCAGGTGCCCAGGATCCTGTTGTCCAGTGTCATGGGTCAATGGTGTATTAGGAAACAGTCCCACCTTCAATCCAATGTATTGATGTATTTTTTGCCATATTTGGTACATATGTTTTAATATGGGGTTATTTGTCTTTTTGGAAATTAACTCGATGTTTCATTTATATATAAATTCTCCCGCTGTCCTTTCCCCTATCGAGTGTAGTCCGATTTGTGCCCAGGAAGAGGGGCCCCTCCCTCAAACAGTGAGGTGATAAATCTTGCCTGGGAAGCCCAATAATGTTATTGGAATTTGGTAGTTTTTGACCCCCTAATTTATATTCCCATGTTAATTTTTCTGCAGAGACTCTAGCTATCTTCCCACAGAAAGTTTCTGACCTGTTCATTGAGCATTGGGGCAATGGACTAGGCAGCATTTGGAAAAGATATTACAATCTTGGCATCACCTTCTTAAATGATACAATTTACTCTCTCGACTAATGTTATCCATCTTTCCATCTCTGGAGGAAAGGGAGATCATTTAACTTATATTGCTTCAATCTTTTTCTACTCTTACTTGTAAATATTTGATACCTTTCTTGCTGCCATTTAAATTGGTTTTAAATTGGTTTTCTCATTGATATGATTTGTAATCTCTAAGTTAAAGGCATAATTTCACTTTTGTCCAAATTTATTTTAAATCCTGAGACCTTCTCATAATCTTCCAGTGTGTTCCATAGTGTGGCAATGACCCCTCAGGTTATTAATAGATTTTGTGTTCCATCTGGCCCACCTTATACCCCTTATGGTCTGGATCCTGTCAAATAGTTTCCGCCAGTGGTTCAATGGCTAATATAAATAGAGCTGGTGACAAAGGACAGTCCTGTTTACTAGATCTACTCAGCAGGAACACTGGAGATATTGGTCCATTTGTGATCATTTTGGCTTTGGGTTTACGATACAATGTTTCTCACCCAATTTATACATGTTTGTTCCAGTCCAAATGTTTCCAGTATCTTAAACAGGATGAGCCACTCAGACTTGACAGATTATTTTAAGTAAAAACAAAATGCTGGAGAAACTCAGCAGGTCAAACAGCGTACTTTATAGGACCAAGATAAAGATACCTAACTGATGTCTCAGGTTTGAATCCTTCATCAAGGTATGAGCAAAATGTAGGGAGGTGCCCAAACAAAATGGTGGGGAGGAGGGGCAGGGAGTGGAGTATAGTCCCACAAGCAGAAGGTAATACATTTTGAAAGGACAAACCAGAAGGTTGAGTACAGGGTTAAAAAATGATGAGCCTATGGGATGCTGGGCTTCATTAATAGGAGGACTGAGGTCAAGAGTAGAGAGGTCAACTCTACAGATCTCTGGTAAGACCACACTCAGAGTATTGTGTTCAGTTCTGGTGATATCATTACAGGAAGGATGTGGAAGCTACGGAGAGGATGCAGAGGAGATTTACCAGGATGTTGTCTGGATTGAAAAATAAGTTTTATAAGGCAAGGTTACCAGACCTGGGACTTTTATCTTTGGATGAGAGGAGACTTAATAGAGGTCCATAAGATTATGAGAGACAATAGATAGGGTGAACAGCCAGTGCCTGTTTCCCAGGGCAGGAACAGCAAACGCCAAAGGACATGTGTACAAGATGAAGGGAGGAAGTTTAGGGGAGACGTCGGGGTTAAGTGTTTTTTTAAAATATACATAGAGAGTTGTGGATTCCTGGAACGCCTTGACAGGGATGGTGGAAGCTGAAACATTGGGGGCCAATGTGTCTCTTAGACACATGGATGGGAGAAAAATAGAGGGTTTAGTACATTTTTTTAAAAATAGGGGTAGGGATAAACAGATCAGCACAACATTGAGGCCCAAAGGGCCTGTACTGTACTATATTAATAGGTGGAGAAGGGAGGTATAGCACATCAGCAAACAAAAGGAGGGATGGCACTGTGAATGGAGAGGGAAGGGGTGGCGAGCTGGGAAAAAGACAGAGGGATGGAGAAGAGAGAAGAAGAATGGGGAGTAGGCTACTAGAAACCAAAGGTTAATGCCATCTATTTGGAGAGTCCCCAGACGGAATATTAGGTGTTGTTCCTTCAATTTATGGGTGGTCTTGGCTTGACAGTACGAGGCCATGGACAGACACGTCAGCGCAGGAGTTGGGTGCAGAATTGAAGTGGTTGGCCTCTGATGCAAACAGAGCAAGAGTGCTCAGCGAAGCGATCTCCCAGTATGTGCCCGGTCTCTCTGACGCAGAGGAGGCCACAACGGGAACACCAGATGTAATGGTTGATATAATAGTGGAATCCCACGGATTCACAAGTGATGTTTTTGCCAGATTATTTGTTGCTTCCAATAAGGGAGAACCTGCTCAACATTTTATCATCTTGATGTCCCCAAGGGTGCAGCAGCCAACGACCCGCCCCCTGCCAGTGTGACATGAAGACAAGGCAAACCACCTGCACACAGCAAGATCCCACTAGAGACTTGATCATTTGCACTTTGGATACACCTATACAAGACATGGTGATGAATTTCTTTGATCTTCTCTAAATAAGGCCAAGAAAACTTGCAGGTTCACTTGGGAGACCATGAGCAGTCTTGGCCAATGAAGCATCACTCATGGAATGTCCTTCCCTCAGTTCTGACCTGGAATGCCAGACTGCAATTTGCACTCAGTTCCCCGATATGGAAAGAATCCTGGATACAGGTGCTCCACAGGACTGCATACTCGGCTGTGTATACCCGTGAGTAGGTGGCCAAATACTTGCTCTACCTCCACCTGCAGGTTTGCAGACAACACCATCATTTGTAGGCCGGATCCCAAACAATGAGGAGAGAGAATCTGGTGGCATGGTGTCAGGAGATCAAGATCTCCCTCAACGTCAGCAAAACTAAGGAGCTGGCCATTGACTTTAGAAAATGGAAATTAGCACTCATTCTTGTATACATGAATGTTGCTGAGGGGGAGATGGTGGAGCCTCAGTTCTTGAGGAATAATTATCACCAACAACATGCCCTGGTCCAAGCACATAGATGTGCACAAAAGTGCACCAAATATTCTACTTTCTCAGAAGCCAGAGGAAATTTGGCTGGACCCCAAGGTCCCTTGCCCACTTTACGGACACACCATCTGAATGTATCACAGAATAGTACGGAGTCTGCTCTGCTCAAGTCTGAAAGTAACTTGACCTGAACTCATTGGAATTTAGGAGAATGAGCAAGGATCTCGTTAAAACAGTTTGAATGTTGAAATACATGGGCAGAGTAGATGTAGAAAAGTTGTTTCCCAGGGTGGGAGAGTCTAGGACAAGAGGGCACATCTTTAGGATATAGGGTGTTCGCTTAGAACAGAGACGTGGAGGAAGTTCTTCAGCTAGAGGGTGGTAAATCTGTGAAATTTGTTGCCACAGGCAGTTGTGGAGCCCAGATCATTGGGTGTATTTAAGGCAGAGATTAAAAGGTTCTTGATTAGCCAGGGCATCAAAAGTTATGGGGAGAAGGCCAGGCAGTGGGACTTAGTGGGGTAAATAGAGCAGCTCATGATTAAATGGCAGAGCTGACTTGATGGGCTGAATGGCCTATTTCTACTCCCATGTCTTATAACATCACCTTTTACCAGTGAAGTCCATTAATGAGTTTGATAACACCAGGTGAGGAACTGTCTTTGAATCTGGTAGATTGTGTTTTCAGGCTTGTGTACCTTCTACCCAAAGGAAGGGGGAGAAGAGAGTATGTCCAGGGCAGAATGGGTCCTTTAAAATATTGGCAGCTTTCCTGGGACAGTGGGAGGTACAGACAGATTCAGTGGAAAAGAGGATAATTGGAGCTTACGGCAAGGCTACTGAAGTTCTTGCACGTCTTCATTCTTCCCAAATTTAGTTTTAGGAAATTCCTGCTTTTCCCAGGTCTGGCTGTTGAACAAGAAGCCAGATAAGGTGGTCAGTGGAGGTATCAGGAAATAGCAAGATAGAGCTGGATGTTGGTAACATTTTAAGGCAAGTACAGAGAGAACACAAGGACTGATTAGGAATGGTCAAGGTCTGATTAGGGATAGCCAACATGGCTTTGCACATGGTAGGTCGTGTTTAACCAATCTGATAGAGAGCTTTTCGAGGAAGTTACCAGGAAAGTTGATGAAGGAAAGGCTGTGGATGTTGTCTACAAGGACTTTAGTAAGGCCTATGACAAGGTCCCATGTGGGAGGTTAGTCAGGAAGGTTCAGGTGCTCAATTATCATGGAGAAGTAGTAAACTGAATTTGACAGTGGGTATAACAGGAGAAGCCAGAGAGTGGTGGTGGATGATGCTTCTCAGACTGGAGGCCTGTGACGAGTGTGGTGCCTCAGGGATCGGTGCTGGGACTATTGTAGTTTGTCATCTACATCAATGATCTGGATGATAATGTGGTCAATTGAATCGACTGAAAGAGTACGGAGAAGATTTACAGATTTTTCCCAGACGTCAGGGAATGGTTAAACATCCTGGAACGTTGAAAAATGAGGGGAAATTTGACTGAGGTATTTAAAATTATGAGATGTATAGACAGAGAAAATGTAGATTGGCTTTTTCCCAGGTAAAAAGGGTAGGTGAAATACAAACCAGAGGACATGGGTTGAGGGTGAAAGGGGAAAAGTTTAGGGGATAACTTCTTCACACAGGGAATGGAGGGAGTGTGGAATGAGCTGCCAGCTGAAGTGGTGAATGCAGGCTCTATTTTAACATTTAAAAAATATTTGGTATGGACTGGGTCAGTAGGACGAGGTAGAATAGACTAGAAGGGTCTGTTTCTGTGCTGTAATGTTCTATGATAGATGGAATTGGACAGTATTAGTCCAGGAAGAGAAATGGGCAAGTGGAATCCTTTTGTATCCTCTGGATAAGAATGAAACGACGAAAGGCTCGGGCCTGAAATGTTGGTTCTCGTATGGACATTGCTGAATTTCTCGTGGAACTTTCTGGATAAGAATGGAATCAATGTCTCCCAATCCAGAGTTGAACAAACCAAATTAGAAGCTTGAATCCAAATCAAGCTTACCTTTCGCTAATACCCGACAAAATCCAGCAATCTTAGATTTCTCAAAGCTCCGATAGAGATGAGTGAGGAGGCCCATTTGATTGGAGATCTGCAAATTTTGGAGAGAAAAGGAAGAGTCTGAGTGTTCAGAGGCCTGAGAGACTGCTTTTCTAAAGAACTAGAAGACATGGGAGCAGAAATTGGTTTTTCAGCCCATCGAGTCTGCCCCACCATTTAATCATGGGCTGATCCATTTCCCCACTCAGCCCCTCTACCCAACCTTCTCCCCATAAGCTTTGATGTCCTGGCTAATCAAGGCCTATCAATTTCTGCCTTAAATACACCAATGTCTGGCCTCCACAGATTCACCACCCTCTGCCTAAAGAAATTTCTCCTCATCTCTGTTCTAATCAAATGCCTTTCAAAACAAGTGTTTCTGTCTGCTAAAGCGAAGACAAAAATCTAGTTCTTTTTCGATGAACAAATGTATTCAGTGTCCCTCAAGCAATGTCACCGAAACTTGATGTAAACATTTCTCCTAACACAAGGAGGATTTCCATTGCCCTCTGGGCTGAAGCATTCCAGATCCCACTGGCAATAAAAAACACTCATTTACAGTAAAATTCCTGGTATCCAGCATCTATGGGGATTGAAAATATGCCAAATTCTGGTTGCCTGAGACACACTCTTACAATATACCTGTATTAATAATAAACAGCTTAAATGATAAGAGAGTGTAAAATATAAAGTAATTAAAAACAGAATCGTAGTCCTCAATTATGCAAGTTAACTTTAATAAGGTAATTCCCGTAACTTACAAAATTTAAATTCAATTCTGAACCCTGTAGCACTAACCACTATGCAAATAATCAACCCCCCCCCCCCCCACCCCACCAAGTTTACAGATAACAAGTTTACTAATATATCTGTTGTTTGGGAATGCAATGGGGCAGGTGACAGAGGTAAACGTTGGAGAGAACTTCGGATCCAGTGATCATGGGTCCATTAGCTTTAGCTTAATGATGGAAAGGGATAGGTCAGGTCAGAGGTTGAAGGTCTTCGAGTGGGGGGGCATGGCCAGATTTGGAGAAAAGAGAAGGGATTTGCAGAGAGTTGTGTAGGCTGATCTTTTTGCCGGAAAGCACGTAGAGGAAATTTGGGGGGCATTTAGGGGTGAGATTTTGAGAGTACAGGATCTTTATGTTCCAATCAGGCCAAAGGGGAAGACTAAAGGTTTGAGGGAGCAACGGTTTTCTGAAATTAAGAAGTTGGTTTGGGACAAGAGGGAGGCTTATATCAAATATAAAAAACAAGGGATTGAGGAGATGTATGCTCGTTACTTAAATTGCAGGAAGAACCTTAAGAGGGAAATTAGAAAGGCAAAAAGAAGGTATGAGGAGTCCATAGCTAATAAGGCGAAGGTGAATCCAAAGGGTTTTTTACAGATATGTGAACAGTGAAAGGAGGGTTAAGGATAGAATAGGTCCACTGGATGAACTATGTCAGGAACCGTATGAGATGGGAGAAATATTGAACAATTTTTTCTCGTCCATATTCACGAGGGAAAGGGACATTGGGCTATACGAGATAAGAGAGGCAAAAGGCTTAGTTATGGAAAGGATAGGGATTAGTAAAGCAAGGGTTTTGGAGCTTCTAGGGTCAATTAAGGTGGATAAGTCTCCTGGTCCTGATGGGATTTTTTCCAGGACTTTTAGGGAGGTCAGGGAACAAATAGCGGGGGCACTGACAGTGATTTTTCAAAGATCAGTGGAGGAGGGGGTGGTACCACAGGATTGGAGGGTTGCAAATGTTGTTCCATTGTTCAAAAAAAGGCAGTAGATGTAGGCCAAGTAATTATCGACCAATAAGTTAGAGGTGGCTTTTTCACTCAGCGAGTGGTGGCAGAATGGAATGAACTTCCGAATGAGATAGTTGCGTCAGGGTTCCTTCTGTCATTTAAGAGAAGGTTGGATGTGTATATGGAGGTGAGAGGATTGGAGGGTTATTGGCGGTTTGAGGTAGTGGAGTTGTTCTAGTGAACCAGTGAGGACTCGGAAGGCCGACATGGCCTGTTTCCGCTCCGTAAATGGTTATATGGTTATACTAATAAAGACTCTTACTAGGCAGGGATAGGGAGGCACTCTGGGAGAGTCGCCCCAGCGGCGAGCAGCATTAATCAGCTCTTCATCCTGGGTGCCACCATTTTATTCAAACACAACTTTATTGAAACTTTATTTAAACAGCTGCTGCAGGTGAGGCACGACCGGAGCGTTCTGCTGGCTGAACGTTTGTTCCCATCTTCACTGGGGGGGGGGGGGTGTTGCTTCAGAGAACATTTACTTTTACAATTTAAAATTTATTCTTAATTTCTTTTTTAAATCCCTCTTTTTTTGCGGGTTCCTTGGGTTGCCAGTTGCTTGAATTCCGGATACTGGTGATTTTCCTGTACTTACATTTCCAGCTCTGATGAGAGTCAGACTGGAAATGACTGCTATTATTTTCCTCCCCATAGATGTGATTTGACTTGCTGGGTCCTTCCATTTTGCATTGTGATGGACCTGGCTGAGTTTACAATCTTCTGCACCCAGCATCTGTTTATTTTGTTCCAGTTGTTGAATTCAGTGCCATTCTTCTGGGAGAGCCAACCATGAAGAACATTGTTCTTCTCCAACTGGATTTCCATCTCTCTCTTCTACTGAGTTCATCCTCGATGGTTTCTAATTCCTTCCCTCTGATAAAAGGTGCTACCTAAATCTCTATTCTGCAGACAGGGTTCTTTCCAAAATAGTTCAAGTTTATCATCATCCGATTGTACAAATACAACCCAACGAAACAGTGCAAAACGTGCAGACACACAACCAGACATAGCGCACATATAAACGATATACAAGCAGGACAAGTATTCATCTATACAAATAAATAAATATTGTTTCAGGAATATGATATTCTCAGTGGTCAGTGCGAGCAGTTCCTTTGTCTGTTCAGCATTCTCACTGCCTGTGGGAAGAAGGTGTTTCTCAGCCTGGTGGCATTGGCTTTGATACTCATGAATCTCTTTCCTGACGGGAACAGCTGAAAGATGTTGTGTGGAGGGTGGATGCAGTCCTCAATGACTTTGCGTGCCCTCTTCAGACAACAATTCTAGTAGATCACATCAATGTGGGTGGGGGGAGACTCCAGTGATCCCTTCCGACTTGCCTTGAATTGGCCAAGACCAAGAAGCTGATTGCTGATTTTGGGACGGAGAGACCAAGTGAACCAGGCACCCGCCCGCATGGAAGGATGGGACGGAGATGGAAAGAGTCAGAACCTTCCAAGTTCCTGTGAGTCCATATTTCAGAAAAGCCAGGAACCAGCACATTGGGGTAAACCATGAAGAAGGAACACCGACTCCTCCACTTTCTAAGGGGTCTGGGGAGATTTGGCGCATCTTCAGATACTTTATCAAATTCCTACAACAGATGCACAGTGGGAAGTATACTGGCTGGTTGTATTGTAGCCTGGTTTCGGAATTCGACAGCCCAGTAACGCAGAAGGCTGTAAACTCAGCCAGGTCCATCACAGGCTCCAACCTCCCATCCTCTGCAGACATGAGGCACCCTCTCAAGAAGGCAGCCAACATATAAAGGACCCATCACCCTGTCACAACCTCTTCTCACTGCTCCCTTCGGGCTGAAGGTGCAGAAGCCTGAAGACCAGCGCCTCCAGCATCAAGAACAGGTTCTTTCCAAAAGCCATCAGGCTTCTGAACCTCATTTACTACACTAATTATAACACCACAAAAAGGACTGTCTACTCAATTGTAAACCCACTTTTTGCTTACACTATGGCAACTATGTTTATTATCTAGCTATTTTTCATATTTATGATCTCTTTTAATTTAATTTAAAGTATACTATTAGGGCCTCAGGCTGTTTGTGGAGGCCAAGTCATTGCGAGTATTTAAGCCAGAGATTGATCAGTTCTTAATTAATTTTAAATTTTAATTTTAATTTTTTTAAAAATGTAGGCATACAGCACGGGTACAGTCCATGCCACCCAATTTACACCAAGTTAACCTACAATCGCCAGTACGTTTCGAACGGTGGAATGAAAGAGGAGCACCGGGGGAAAACCCACACAGACACAGGGAGAACGTACAAACTCCTTACAGACAGCGCAGGATTTGAATCCCAGTCCCAATCGATGCCGCTGTAAAGGCATTGCGCTAACTACTACACCAACACAAGACATCAAAAGCTATGAGGAGAAAGATGGGCTGTGGGGCCAAGTGGGAAAATGGATCAGCTCATGATTAAAATGGTGGGACAGACTTGATGGGCTGAATGGCCTATTTCTGCTCCTATGTCTTATGGCTTTTTTTTTGCAAAGTATCTGTTCGGCTAAATCAAGTAAGAATTTCAGTGCAAATGTACGATATGTACCACAATAAACTCATTAAATATTCTTAGCACAGAACACAACATCCCTGATTTCATCCTCAAAGTGGCTCTCACAAAACAATCCACAAACTGGCAGCTTCTAACCTGGAAATAATTGAAAATGGCCTCCTGCACCCGTGAGATGTCATGCAGTGCTTGTTTAAAGTTGTCAATAGTGTCAAACACAGTCTTTATGGCCAAGTGGGATATCCAATAAGCTGCAAAGAGAAAACAAAGAATTTTACAAAACTTGGTTCGCTCCACCAACAGCCCCACTTCAATTTCCCAGTTGTGACTTAGGACAATTTAAAAAAAAATTTAAACTTAGACATACCACACAGTTACAGGCCTCTCCGGCCCACGAACTTGTGCCGCCCGAATACATCCAATTGACCAACAATCCCCAGTATGTTTTGAACGGTGGGAGGAAACTGGAGTGCCCACAGGAAACCCATGCAGACACAGGGAGAACATACAAACTCTTTACAGACAGCGCAGGATTCAAACCCAGGGCGTTGGCGCTATAACAATGTTGCACTAATCACGACACTCACCATGCTGCAATTGTCCAATGCCACCAATTTTAGTGCCATCCAATTATTCTACCTGAATATTCATGACAAACCACAGGGGACCCAACACAGATGCACGTGTCGCACCACAGGTCACAGGCCGTCAGCCTGCGTAACAAACATCCACCACCACTCTCCGACTCCTGGCACCCACAAGCCAATTTTTTAAAAAAAATCCAATTGGCTAGTTCCTGCTGGACCCCATTATCTAATGCTCTGGACCAGCCTACCACATGTCAATGGGAACATTTGGACATGAAATTGAACATGGAAATTTTTCAAGGCAATAATGGCAAGGCCAGAAAGGAATTCATTAGGTAGGTCATTCTAATAACCAGCACAAATAAAATGGGCTAAATAATATCCTATTTCATAACAAGGTTCAATAATTCTATTCCATGAAATACAAACATATGGGCGGTCTGCTTTCTCTCTCGTTGGAGAAATCACAAATTAAAACTCAACCCTACTACCTTTTTGGTTTCATTAATAGATATATTTTTAAAAATCAGAAATGATTCACAACACAAAACTCTCTGTTGCCTTGCAGGTTTCACCTCTTTAGGGCAAAGACTAGGAGAAGGGCAACTCTGACTTCAAATCGCCCAGCCATCAGTAGCTGGAAAGGGCCCCAGCCATGGGCAAATAGCACATGTCAGTCTGGCAGAGGGGCTGGCAGCTGAGACAGAGTGTGGGAAACAGTTTCCCTAGCGGTCTGCAGCAGCAAACTCGGTGGGCGAAGAATCCGTAAGGGCAACAGCCAGTGAGCATGGTCTTGAAACAGACCACTGCGGGGCAATCCCGCATCACTCTGGCTGTCGCACCAGGATGTTGCTGGAGGCGTTACGTTTTAGGGAGATGTTGGATAGGCGAGGTCTTTATTTCCTGGAATGCAGGAGGCTGAGGGGTGATCTTAGAGAGGTTTATAAAATTATGAGGGGCCAGGGATAAAGTGAATGCTCATGGTTTTCTCCCCAGGATAAACAATTCTGGAATAAATGTAACAGCGCCAGCAACACGGTTTCGAACCCAGCGCTGTCTGTGAGGAGTTTGTACGTTCTTCCCGTGTCTGTGTAGGCTTGCTCCGGTTTCTTCCCACCCTTCAAAAATGTACAGGGTTGTTGGTAGGTTAATTGGGGTATTTGGGCAGTACGGGCTCGTGGGTCGGAAGAGCTCATTACCGTGCTGTTTGTCTAATTATAATTTTTTTTTTTAAAAAGAGTGCACAGATTCAAGATGATAGGAGAGAAATTTAAAAGGAATCTGAGTAGCAAATTTTTTTTTCCCCACCCAAAAGGTGGTCCATATCTGGAACAACGATTCTGAAGAAACTCAGCAGGTAACGGTAAAGGTTCTATTATTGTCACGTAGCACTACACTTAGAATGTAACATGCATGAAATTCTTTAACTTTGTGTACCATAAGGAAGACAGAGAGTCATCACCTTGTCCAGCGCCCCTCACAGAAATGAGGTCACACAGCATCCATAGAAAGTAGTCAACATTTTGGGCCTGAGCCCTTCTTCTGAAGGTCAATCATCAGGCAGGTGCCGGAGGAAAAAAGGTGAGGTGAAGGAGGGGAAGGTGAGTTGATTGGAGGGAAGGGCAGGGAGCTCAGAAAGATGGCTCTCTGATAGGAGAAGAAACAGGGTTGAGAAGCTGAAGAAAAGAAGACAGAGATCAGGGAGAGGGAGGTACCAGGGAGGCAGGGCTAATGGAAATTTGATGTCTATAATGGTTCATCTGGTGGAAGACTGCCAAATAGAATACAAGGCGTTGATCCTCCAATTTGCTGGTAGCTTCACATTGGCAGTAACAGAAGCCATGGACAGACATATTGGTGTGGCAATGTGGTTGAGTGTTGGAGGAGACAGAGCGAAGGTGCTCAGCGAAGCCATCGCCCAGTCTGCATCCAGTCTCTGTGATGTAGAGGAGACCACAACAGGAGCACCAGATGCAAAAGTGTTGCTTCACTTGGAAGGTATATTTGGAGCCTCGAATGGTGTGGAGGGAGGAAGTGCAAGTGAGGGAGTGGTCCCTACAGAAAGCAGTGAGGAGAAGGGAGGGGAGGGCTATGGTGGTGGGATCCCATTATAGAAATTGCTACCTAAAGCTCAATGCACTCTGCTGGAGAAACTCAAGAGGGTCAAGCAGTATCAGGAAGAGAAAAAGATAGTCAACATTTTAGCCTGGGACACTTTTTCTAAGCCTGAGGAACAGGCATTTTATGCCTGGGTAAGTCGTAGCCTTCCAGACTGATGCCAAATCCAGCAACCTTCCCAGAATCAGGACTGACTAGTTCGGCTCAAGATCATGAAAACATTTCTTCTCCAGCTCAGTCCCAAATGACCAGCCATGCCCTTCACTCTAGACATCCCATCGAAGTAAATGGCGTCAATCAATATCTGCCTTGTCGATCCTGCATTACGGCCTGGTAAGGAGTATCGATACAGCTGAATGGACAGCCCAGTCCCACAGAGGTAAAACCCTCTCCACCATCGAGAACATCTACAGGGAACGCTGCCGTCGCGGAGCAGCAGCAATTATCAAGGATCCACACCACCCAGCATAAGCTCTGTTCTCTCTGCTACCGTCAGGAAAGAGGTCATGGTGCCACAAGACTCGCACCACCAGGTTCAGGAACAGCTGCTCCCCCTCCACCATCAGACTCCTCCATGACAAACTCAATCAGGGACTCATTTAAAGATTTACTTTGCATATTATCTATTATTGAATACAGTACAGCTCCAATTATCCAAAATTGGATTCTCCAAAATCCTCAGTTATAATTTTTTAAATTTTGGATAAACGAGGATATCTGAAATCCTCATTTATCCAAAATTTTTTCGAAGCAGAACAGTGCAGTGACCTCGGGCTCCCAGTGGAGGCAGGGATCTCAAATTCCCGGCCAGGACTGGGCTCTTGGTGGGGAGGTGCTGGTGATCGGCAGAGGCCAGTATATTTTTTGGTTTGAATTAAACATTATTTTAATGCTTAAAAAGCCTTTCCTTGTTGTTTGTTGTTGTTTAAACACTGTTACAAGTGATTTGCTGTTGCTACTGGGCTGTTTTTAAAAAATGACCGGTTCTCTGAAAAAAACGTTTATTCGAAATGGGCCCGGTCCCGACCATTTTGGATAATCGGAGTTGTGCTGTATTTATTTTCTGTATTGCACAGTTTGATTACATTTCTTTGTTTGTTTACATTTCTCCCTTTTGTATACGCATTTTTCTTGAGTATAGTTTACACTTCCAAAAAGTAGAAATTCTGTCTGGCCTGCAGGAAAAAGAATCCCAGGGTTGTATGTGAGGTCATGTATATACTGATAATAAATCTAAATGTTGAACTTTTCAGAATCATGTCAGATCACTTCTCACTCTCCAAAATTCACTGGCAGAGAGCAGGCATGGGTATGATGGGCCAAATGGCTCCCTTCTGCGTGCTGACACCGTTCTGTGATTCCTCATGAAGACTGTTCCCTCAATTATTCTTCCAAGGTCATCTTTCCTACTAGGAATCAAACTTATAATCTGCATTCAGTTTTCAAATGAAACAAATTCACTGTCTCAACATTAGCCTGGGGAATTCTACGGAACAGACTCGATGGGCCTAGTGGCCTGCTTCTGATTCTTTGTCTTGTGTGATCTTGTGTGTACAGCACAGTAACAGGCACCTCCAGTCCATGAGCCCATGCCACCCAATTGACCTACAACCCCCGCACGTTTTGAAGGGTGGGAGAACACCGGAGCCCCCAGGGAAAACCCACACAGACAGAGGGAGAACATACAAACTCCTTTCAGACAGCGCAGGATTCGAACCCAGGGCCCTGGTGCTTTAACGGCGTTGCGCTAACTGTGCCGCTCTTTCTCTGTGCATTTGATGCTCTGAGACCCCAGATTTATGCAAAATTATGAACTTTCTCAAGGGAAAAATCAAACTTGTCAAAGTCAGAAATAAAATTTGAAAATCCACGGAAACCTGGTCCGCTCACTGGTCTGGGTCCTACTCCCCCACTCACCAGATCCCTCGTCTCCGAGCACATGGCCCCAGCCTCCACATCCGATCTCCGATCCGTCCGGATTGACTAGTTTGCAGTTGGAGCCTGTTCCTGAGATGAGCACAATTCCACCTGTAAGAACATAAACCACAACTGACGGGTGTTTGGTTCTGAAAGCTGGTCAACACGGAGAGGATGTGGTCAGTACGATCGCCCAAGGCAAAAGGGCTTTCATGTGATGTCAGTGAGTTGTGGGGTTCTGCTGTGTGGAAGCAGGCCCTTCGGCCAGGGAGTCTGTGCTGACCATCACTGAACCCTGCCATTAGTACCCAGTCTGGAGCAACATACCACTCTAGCACCCTGACCCTTTCAGTTGCTCCTCAAATTGGCCGAGGAAAAGCAGAAGGACCCAGGAAAAAGATTGGGAGTCAGCCACTCAAGCTCCCCGAGTTCTCCAGTCAGAGCAGTTGCAGCTAAACATTCCTACCCATCCCACATTTTTCTGGACTAAAGGAGAAGCTGCAAAACCAGCTCAGAGTGTTTATAGAAGCAGATTTCTCCCCACTACAGCACTCACCGCACACTAAACCTGACTGATTCCTTGGCTTCTGAAGTGAAGGCTTCTGAAGTGAATTTTCAATGATGAATGTTGTCACCCAAAAAATTTATGAACTTGGCCTTAAATATTCCTAATGTTGAAACATCCATGGCGTTGAAATAACTAATGTTTTATAATGAAACTCTCTCCTCTAGTTCAAGGCTCCCTGCCTGAATGAAATGCCCACTTTGTCTTCACTGAATTCAAAATGAAAGAATCTACTCAGGGTAAAATATGTCCATTGGAATCGAGTTTATGTGTAGAGAATGATCTTGACTGGCCATTCATGGTATTCCATTTCTTGCCAGTTAAATACATAGAACTTGGGCCCTCATTGTTGTGCTAAACCTACATATTCCTAGCAAAAAGATACTAAACTCTTCCCACCTCAAAACTCTCCATTTTCCTTTTGTCCATGTGCTTAAGAATCTCTTAAATGCCCTAATGTTTCAGCCTCCATCACCATCCTGGCAAGGCATTCCAGGCACTCACAAAAAAACACCACTGAGGTCTTCCCTAAACTTTCCTCCCTTCACTTTGTACAGATGTCCTCTAGTGTTTGCTACTCTCGCCCTGGGAAAAAGGCACTGGCTCTCATCCTGTTTATGCCTCTCAATCTTGTAGACCTCTATTAAGTCTCCTCTCATCCTTCTTCACTCCAAAGAGGAACGTCCCAGCTCTGCTAACCTTGCCTCATGAGATACATTTTCCAATCCAGGCAACATCCTGGTGAATCTCCTCTGCACCTTCTCCGTAGCTTCCACATCCTTCCTGTAATGAGGTGACCAAAGCTGAACACAATACAGGTACTCCCTGACTTACGGCCTTAATTAGGACCGAAGGATTGGTCATAATTCGAAATGGATGCGTCTGAATTTTGCCTGGGCGCATGGAGTCTTTCTTATTCCATCTATTTATTAATCATATTATAGGTAAACAATACATGAGGAGAACAGGAGTACAGAATCAAAAAGGGAAAAATATATCACTCTATGACATCATATGACATAACATATTGCATTACATCACAATTAATAAATATGTTCTCATTTCCTCAAACTAAAATCTTCAGAAGAGATTGGACAGCCTATCCTGTGAATTTATTAATAAAATTAATCATCTGGTCTTCACCAACAAAAAGAAATAAAATTAAATATAGCTCAGGAGGGAAAATAATTCTACTAAGTCATGTGGAAATAATTTATAAAAGGTCACCTAGTCTCTTTAAATTTTACAGAACTATCAAATGTATGACTCCTAACTTTCTCTAAACTTAAACATTACATAATTTGAGAGAGCCATTGAGTCAAAATAGGTGGATTAGAATCTTTCAATTTAAATAAGGTAGCTCTTCTAGCCAACAATGTAGAAAAGACAATCATCCCTCTTCTGGAAGTATAATTCCAAAAAGAGCAGTCAGTGGGTTTGGTTGCAAATGAATGTTTAGTATAGCTGACAAAGTCTTAAAAATATCTAGAGAGAAACCACTTCTGATTTACATCTATCATAAATAAGAATAATGTTAGAAAAACTACGGGCCAATTTGTTTTTCAACTTATGAGTCTGAAGTACCGCTTTAAACAGAATCAAAGAATGACGAGCACATATTGAAAAAATAATAACCAATCCAAAGATCTTCTCCCATGATTCCTCTTGAAGATGTAACTGAAGTTCCTCTTCCCAGGCCCTTTATAACTTATTATAAATGTTACCTATTAAACCTTTATGAGAAGGATTCAAATTAAAAAAAAAACATATCAACTAAACCAGTGGGCACAATGTTGGAAAGTTAAGCAGAAAAGTATTCAGAAAATTTCTAATTTGTAAGTATCTAAAAATGTGACTATGGTATATCATATTTATTAGATAGCTGTTCAAAAGATATTGAGCTTCCATCTATAACAAATCTGAAAAAGAAACAATTCCTTTAACCTTCCAAAAAGAGAAGAATTGATCAATTACAGACGGTTAGGAAAAATAATTAGGAGAAATGGTGCTAGTTAAAATAAAAAAATTTCAAGTCAAAGAACTTAAATGGAAATTGAAACCAAATTCATAATATGTGTAAATATTGGATTGAAGGTATGTCTACAAATCTTAGAAAATGTAAAAGGAAGAGCTGGTCCCATTAGAGAGGTGACTGAATACCTCCACATGGATTTCAATTCCAAATCTACCCAAGAAGAGTGTTCAAATTTATCAGAATAGTAGATCCAAAAAATAATGCAACAAATGTAAACTGCCCAATAATAGGATCTGAGATTAGGTCAAGCCAAACCAGCACCTTCCTTTAATTTCTGCAGATGGAACTTACTCAACCTGGGATTCTTTTTTATTCCAAATACAAGATATTTTAGAATCAATATTATCAAAAAAGGGTTTTGAAATAAGAACTGGGACTGCTTGAAATAAATACAAATATTTAGGTAAGATTGTCATCTTGATAGCATTCATACGACCTACTAAAGATAAAGCCAATGGAGATAATTTAGAAAGAGATTGTTTCACATAATAAATCAAAGGAAGAAGGTTAAATTTATATAGATCTTTAAATGTTTTGGTAATTTTAACCCCAAGATTGGTGAAATGGTCTTTAACCACTCTATAATTCTGCCACACTGTTAAGCATTCGACCATTTACCTTGTACTCAGCCTTCTGGTTTGACCGGCATACAGAAATCTCCTTAAAAAAAATCCAATGAGTCTTACCACGATTGGTGGCAGTCGCTATCCCTCCGATGGCATCAGTGGTGATGTAGTAGCTTTCACTCAGGTGTGGGTATCTGTCTTTCAGTTGCTGAACTAGTTTGTCAATAGCTTCCTTCTGTTCTCCACCACTTAAAGACATTCCCTGAGAATGGAGCAAACATTGGAATGGGGTGGAAATTAACAAAATGAACACAGCGCTCTTAAAACTGGTTGAAAATTGTTCCAAATGAGTTCACAAGTGTGGAATTTGGCCACTGACATTAGGACAAGCACCAAAGGTTTGGAAACTGGGATGCCCAGGAATGCAGAAGGTGATAAACCAAGCTCTCATCACAAGGACCAGCTTCCCATTCACTGAAGACATCCACATGAGACACTGCCTCATGGTAGATGATAATATTTCCATCGTCCTGCTTTCATTCCCTACTCAATGCTACCTTCAGGCAGAAGGACCAGAAGCCTGAAGTCCAGCTGCGCCAGGCTCAAGAACAGTTATCAAGCTCTTGAACCTCCCCATATTACAGTGGTTCACCACCCTTTCCCCCCTTCACATACCACCTTAAGTAATCCCACAGAGCTTTGACTTTAAACTTTGAAACAGCAGCACGAAGACTCTTCTCCACATCCTGAAATCTTCTGATTATCCAACTCTCCCCTCCCTACCTATTGCTGCCATGCCTTAAGATGTCTACATCCTAACGATCGGAACGCCCTGCCTTGACCACACCACTTCGGCTCCCCTTCCCCTAACATCTTCCAGAAAAGAATACGTTATTCAACATTTCTGCTGCCAGGGCAGAAGGAATATCTGGTGAAACACAAAAGTCTGCAGACTGTGATTGCAGTAAAAACACAGGTAAAGATAATATTACAGATGGTTTAGGCATGGGCCTTTCTTCAAGGTATGAGAAGAAAGCATGCAGGAGCTTGAATAAAAAGGATGGGAAGAAGGGAAGAATGGGCAGAGGAGAAGTACAGAGGATGTGGATAATAGAAGAGAGAGAAAAAGGTGAGAATTCATTGGAGTAGGGGGGTATTTTTGGCTCTGTGAAAGCAGAGCTGAGGGTAAAGGCTGAGCTAAAGGAAAGGAGACGTAGGGAAAGATGGGTGGGGGAGAGATAACAGAAACCAGATAAATCGATGTTAATGCATCTGGTTGGAGGGTGCCCAGACAGGATAGGAGGTGCTACACCACATCTCAGCCTGCTGTGGTGACCAAAACTGCACACAATATTCCAAGTGTGGTTTCACCAACATCCTGTAGTTACATCATGACCTCCCTACTCCTGTACATGATGCTCTGACCAATGAAAACAAGTGAGCCAAGTGCCTTCCTCATCATTTTCATGGAACTATGCACCTGTAACCCCAAGTCACTGTTCTATAATACCCACCAATGCTCTATAACCATATAACAATTACAGCACAGAAACAGGCCAATTCGGCCCTTCTAGTCCATGCCAAACACCTTCTCCCACCTGGTACCATTGACCTGCACCCAGCCCATAACCTTCCACACCTCTCCTGTCCTTAAATATTAAAATCGAACTTGCATCTACCACTTTGGCCGGAAGCTCATTCCACCCTCTGAGTGAAGAAATTTCCCCTGTTGTTTCTTTAAATTTTTCCCCCTTCAATCTCAATCCATCACCTCTTGTTTGAATCTCCCCCACTTTCAATGGAAAAAGCCTGTCCACATTGACTCTATCTGTCCCCCTCATAATTTTAAATGCCTCTATCAAATCACCCCTCAATCTTCTACGCTCCAGGAAATAAAGTCCCAGCCTGTTCAACCTTTCTCTGTAACTCAAACCCTGAAACCCAGACAACATTCTTGTAAACCTCCTCTGAACTCTCTCTCTTCTGTTTATATCCTTCCTCTAATTCGGCAACTAAAACTGCACACAATCTTCCAAATTTGGCCTCACCAATGCCTTATACAACTTTACCATGACATCCCAATTCCTGTACTCAATACTCTGATTTATGATGGCCAACATACCAAAAGTTTTCTTCACCACCCTATCTACATATCACTCCACTTTCAGGGTTGAAAGCTGTACCAGCATTCCTAAACTCTTTGTTCTACTGCACTCTTCGATTGTCTTCCATTTAACATGTATGGCCTTTACTGATTAGTCCTACCAAAATGTAGCACCTCACATTTATCAGTATTAAACTCCATCTGCCCACTCTTCTGACCAGCCTCTATCCCACTGCAAGCTTTGATCACCTTCTTCACTGTCCATAACAACACCAATCTTTGCATCATCTGCATACTTACTAGTCCAATTTACCACCCTATCATCTAAATCATCAATATATATGACAAACAACAATGGACCCAGTAATGATCCCTGAGGCATTTCACTAGTCACCGGCCACCAATTTGACAAACAATTTTCCACCACTACTCTCTGACATCTCCCATCCAACCATTGCTTAATCCATTTCACAACTTCAGCATTAATATGTGCAAGTCCTTCAACATTCACCGTGCAAGCCCTGCCCTGCCCTGGGTGTACCTTCCAAAGAGCTTCTCTGAGGTAAATACCATCTATCATTCCTTGGCCCACATTTCCAGTTCTTATCAAGAGCAGCTAGACAGTTAGGGTCTGTATTCCTCGGGGTTTAGCAAAATAAAGCATGACCTTATTAAACATTTCAAGATCCTGAGGGGGCTTGACGGTGGATGTTGAGATGTTTTCACTTGTGAGAGAGTTTCAAGCAACAGGATATATATAGATACAAGATATTCCTTAATAGTGTGGAGGAAGAGAAGGATCTTAAGGTCCAGGTCCATAGATCCCTCAAGGTTGCCGCACTGCACAGATTGATTGAGTGTTAAATGAGGCGGATGGTGCTCTGGCCTTCATTAGTCGGGGATTATGTGACAGACTTTGTGGGGGGTGGTGATGATGGTTGGAGGTGGATTCAATGAGAAAGAGAAAGACTGTGAAGTGGCTTAAAAAGAAAAAAAAACATAATAAAACACAATAGAATGATAATATATACAAACCCTTTCATCATCATTCTATTGGTGCTTTATTATGTTGTTTTTTTTTTCTTTTTAAACCACTTCACAGTCTTTCTCTTTCTCACTGAATCTACTGAGGCTCTTGGACTGTACTCGGAGAACAGAAGGATGTGGGGGGATTTCAGAGAGGCATTTCGAATGTTGAAAGGCCTGGACAGAGAAGATGTGACATGGATGTTTCTCATGGTGGGGGATTCGAGGACAAGAGGGCACAACTTCAGGATGAAAGGGCATCAATTTAAAATAGAGTTGTGGAAACATTTCTTTAGTCAGAGGGTCACGAGTCTGTGGAAATTGTTGCCACGGTGGCTGTGGAAGTGAGGCCGTTGGGTGTACTTAAGGCAGAAATTGATAGGTATTTGATTAATCAGGGCATCATGGGTAGAAGGCCGGGGAGTGAAGCTGAGTGGGAGGATGGATCACTTCATGATGAGAAATGGCAGAGCAAACGCAATGGGCCAATTGGCCTATTTCTGCTCCTAGATCTTTTTTTGAAAATTTATTTTGATATTTTGAATCAACATGCGGTCAAAATGAAGAATAATCAAAAAGAAAAACATCAATATCCATAAAATTAACAAAATACAAATATCGATTAGCATGTCAATGTTAAAAGTGAGAAAAAAGTCAACATGTGATGCAATTATTATTAAAAAAGAAAAATTACAACCATACTACAAAAATGCAAATTCAATGTCCACATTGAACCAAAGGGAGAAAAAGAGAATAGAGAGAAAGAAGAACAAAATAAGAGGACCCCCCCCCAACAAACAAGAAGGAAGAAGAAAAAGAAGAGAAAGAATAAAAAATCAGATTTCCAAGTAACCGCTGTGCATTCCTGGGCTCTATTTTGTGAAAAATCTGGCAGCCTTATTTAGAATATAAAGGTACCTCACTGGTGCCACACGATTGCCACTGACTAGCCACTCAACATTTGTAAATATTTTACATTATGGTACTAACATCTCTATACGTTTTACCCTAAGCACCGATGATGGGAATTTTCTTTTTGTTTTCTCTGTTTAATTGGACTTGTATAGAGGGGAGGGAGGTGGAGAGATGGGTTTTTATTTACGTTTAATATTTAACAATCAACAATCATACAAAATACATTTAAAATGATAAATAAAATACGACAGAAAAAGAGCAAGAGGTTTGTACACCAAGCAATGAGGGGATGTGGGCAGAAGACAGGATCAGCTCAAATGAACAATGGAGTCAGGCTCCAAAGATCAAGAGACCACCGGTTGGCAACCTTCTCCCAATGTTCGTATGTACCTAAGGGTTGATCAGAGGTTGGAGAGGGCTGTCATGAGATGGTCCTCTGTTCTGTCTGTTTTCGAGTGCTTTGATTTACCCACCAAGGACTTGAGTGGCGCTTCAGGATCACTCCCAGCCTCCTTCTTGGCTTCCTCCACCATTTGATTGATGGCTGACAAACAGCTGTCCACCCCAACCAGCTGCAGAGAAAGGATTAAACTCAGTGAGACCACATGACCACACAGAACTCCATCTCTGTCTCAACTAGCCATTAATAATGAAAGAGCCTGAGAATAGATTCGTCGTAGGAGGTTATGGACAAGCTAGTGGACTCAGCCCAGTACATCACAGGCAAAACTCTCCGCACCATCGAGAATATGCTACAGTTAGCGTAGCAGTTAGCGCAACACTGTTAGAAACAAAGAAAGTAGGTGCAGGAGACGACCATTTGGCCCTTCAAGCCTACACCGCCATTAATTTTGATCAAGGCTGATCGTCTACTCAGTACCCGCCTTCTCTCTATACCCCCTGATCCCCTTAGCCACGAGCCAAATCTAACTCCCTCTTAAATTTGGGAAGGAACTGGGTTCAACCTCTTCCTGTGGCAAAGAATTCCACAAATACACCACTCAAATACACCACTCTGTGAGAGAAAATATTTTTTCTTACCTCAGACTTAAAGGACTTCCCCTTATTCTTAAATTGTGACCCCTGATTCTGGTCTTTCCCAACATCGGGAACAACCTTCCCGCATCTAGACTGTCCAATCTCTTAAGAATTTTATACGTTTCGATTAGATCCCCTGTGATAGTACAGATTCTATCACCAATGTGTATATGTACAGATTGTAGTGTAGGATGACTGTGATTGGCTGAGAGCATAGCCACACCTCCTGGCAGGCCTTGGTTTGGATCAACAAGTCTTTGGCTCTTTCGACACACTCTATAATTTTATTAACTAAAAAATTTTGAAGGGATGGAGCGTATGCTATGGCTGGAACACCTCGACATTGACCCACAATCAGCTACAGCCTCAAATGACTTTAAGCACTGGGTGAGATGCTTCAAAACATACTTACAGCTCTCTGACCCTGCCGTGATAGAGGACAACCATCGACTACTAATATTGATGACTATGGTGTCCCCGAGAGTCTACCAGAGTATCCAGGATGTGACCACTTACGCTGAAGCCATGAAGGTGCTGAAAGGGCTCTATGTGCGACTGGTGAACAGGGTCTATGCTCAGTACAAACTTGTTACAAGAAGGCAACAGCCTGGTGAGTCCTGTAGAGCTTATATTCAGGCACTAAGGGCAATGGGCAGGGACCGTGCTTGCATAGACAGAACTGCTGCGGAGACCACAGACAATCTCATTTGGGATGCCTATGTGGCCGGGGTTCGATCGAATGAGGTGAGGCAACGCCTGCTAGAGCACGGGGGAGAAAACCTAGAGGACGTCATCCGGATCACAGAGACGATGGATGTGGCGGTCTTAAGTATGGGCGTGTACAATCGGGGCTGGACCCCACACTCTGATGTGAGTAGGATGCCCTCCCTCTACCCTACTAGCCAGTCGGCTGCCGCTATGCTGCCCAATGCAACCCCAAAGTGTTATTTCTGCGGGAAGAACAAGCACAGCAGGTCCCAGTGCCCGATGGGAAAAGCCAGGTGCCAGAAGTGCCTTAAAAACGGCCACTTTGCTATAGTCTGTTGCTCCAAAATGGCCACCGTCAAACACAGTGCCTCGTGTGAAGCCCAATCGCCACCCTCCGATTCAAACACTTCTTCCTCAGAGCTCTCGTCCAATGAGAGCGAGGGGTCCACCGCGCAGCAGCGCCTGATGTCACGGGGCAGACGCCGAGCGCGGAAAGTACAACCTACCCTCGCCGCAATGACGTTCACCCTCTCTCACGAAGCAACGTCCGACCAGGCCCCAGCCCCGACCTCAACGGCTGCCACCGCTGCCAAACAGGAAACCGCCGCTACCAACTGGGGACCCGCCACCACTGAGGCAGCTGACCAGGTACCCGCAGCTGCGGCCGACACTACCGAGCCGGTACCCACCAACACTGTTGACCGGGAACACACTGCCGCGACCGACGCTACTGACCCAGTACACATTGACGCTGCTGACCGGGGACCCAAAGCTGTTGTCCAGGGACCTGCCACCGCCCCACCGCCGACAGCAAGCAGTGACCCCCAACACTTACCATTGGCTGGCCGACATCCCCAGCAGGCTGCAGGCAGTAACACCAACTCCTCGACACTGTCTCCTCAGGCCCAACTGTTTGCGTGACGTCATCACATAGGACTCCACTGTCCCCATTACAAGTCTCTGCATCAGTAACCCTCGAGCAGGACTTCCCCCAACCCCTCACAAAAGCAATGGAACTGATTAAAGTGCATGGACACTATTCCAATTGCTTATTTGACTCGGGGTCAACTGATAGTTTTATCCGCCCAGACCTGGCCCACCTTTGCAGACTGGCTATTCTCTCCACTGCACAGAGAATTTAATTGGCGATCAGATCACACTCGACTGGGGTAAAGGGGTACTGTGTGGCGACCCTGAAAGTCCAGGGCATTACATTCAGACTTCAAACTATTAGTCCTTCCCCAATTTTGCGCTCCTGCACTGCTGGGACTGGATTTTCAGTGCCAGTTCTAAACCGTTTCCCTGCACTTTGGGGGGGCCTCACGCTCCGCTCTCTGTCTGTAACCACTCCACCCCAGAAGCCTCCTGCCAGCGGCAGCCCGAGCCACCCACCCACACGCCCCAGGGCCTTACCTGTAATCTCTCCACCCTCCGAGTTGCTCCGCCAGTGCTTTTCGCAAACCTCACTCCTAGCTGGAAGCCTGTGGCCACTAAAAGCCAGGAATATAGTTATGAGCACAGGAAATTTATCACAAGCAAGGTGCGCAGACTGCTGGACGAGAGGATTATCGAACCTAGCTCGAGTCCCTGGAGGGCCCAGGTGGTGGTTGTTAAAAATGGGGAGAAGCCACGGAAGGTGGTTGACTACAGCCAGATAATCAGCTAGTTAACACTTCTGGATGCATAGCCCCTTCCACGGATCACGGATGTGGTGAATCAGATCACCCAATACCGTGTATTTTCCACCATTGACTTATATTCGGCCTATAATCAGCTCCCGATCTGCCGAGAAGACCGACCTTTCATGGCCTTCGAAGCGAATAGGCGGCTGTATCAATTCCTCAGGGTACCCTTTGGGGTCACAAATGGGGTTGCGGTCTTCCAGCAGGAAATGGACCAGATGGTGGACCAGAAGGGGCTGACTGCTACTTTCCTGTATCTGGACAATGTCACCATCTGCGGCCATGACACAGAGGATTATGATGCCAACCTTGAGAAATTTTTTCAGACTGCAATTCGGCTGCACTTGACCTACAATTTCAACAAGTGTGTCTTCCGGACCACTCGGCTTGCAATTCTGGGTTGTATGGTGGAGAACGGGGTGGTCATGCCAGACCCCGACACCATGCTTCCCCTCATGGACTTGCCCCCCCTCCTCCACACCCAGAAGGTACTCAGACACTGCCTGGGTTTTTTCTCTTACTATGCCCAATGGGTTCCACACTATGCTGACAAGGCACGGCCACTCATCAAGACCAACTCCTTCCCCCTGTCAACCAAAGCCAAAGTGGCCTTCGACCGCATCAAATCGGACATCGCTGCTGAAACGCTGCACGCCATCGACGAGTCCATCCCGTTCCAAGTCGAGAGCGATGCATCCGATTTTCCACTGGCGGCCACTTTGAACCAGGCCGGCCAGTAGCCTTCTTCTCCAGAACCCTCCAGGGACCTGAGAACCGACCCTCCTCTTTCGAGAAGGAGGCCCAGGCCATAGTTGAAGCAGTACGTTGTTGGAGACATTACCTTACTGCCAGGCGCGTTACACTGCTGACCGACCAACGCGCTGTCTCCTTCATGTTTAGCAATACCCAGCAAGTTAAGATCAAGAATGACAAAATCGGCAGGTGGCGAATCGAGTTCTCCACCTTTAATTATGACATACTGTATCGGCCTGGTTCAAAGTGCTCTCCAGGGGTACTTGCGCCAACATACAACTGGACAGGCTGCAGAGACTCCACAAAGAGCTCTGTCATCTTGGGGTCACTAGGTTCACGTACTTTGTCAAAGCTCACAACCTGGACCCAAATCCAAAGGTCTCTCAGATTGATAGGACAGTTAAGAAGGCATCTGGTTTCATTAATCAAGGGATTGAGTTGAGGAGTCATGAGGTAATGTTACAGCTCTATAAAACTCTGGTGGGACCACATTTGGAATACTGTGTTCAGTTGTGAATGCCTCATTACAGGAAGGATGTAGGTGTAGAGATTTAGGAAACCAGCCCGTACCCAATGGTTGGTAGATGGTCCATCTGCCTTGGCCACGATGGTCCCATCTTCAGCAATCAGCACGACATTTGAGCTGGTTCCTCCTCTAGAAGGAGAACAAAAATTAGTTTCTCTGATTTGAGTTGCACAAATGCCATGGGAATCTCCTCCCCCCAGCTCAGCCCCACCCCGGCCCTTCATAAGGCTGCAGTCCCCAACTTCCCTCATTCATCAAGTTCCTCTCCCACCATCCCAGAACCTACTCACCCCTCTCCCTTAAACCCTGGGAGGGGGAGGTGGAAGCACGACAGGGTGTGAGAGGAGGACACAATAGAGGTGGGGGGGGGGGGGGGGACATCAATGGGTGGCATTCTCTCAGTTCTTCTCTCCCTGTCGGTAATGACCCCGCCCCCTTCTCTCCCCGTCGGTTACGGCCCTGCCCCCTTCTCTCCCGTTGGTAATGACCCCGCCCCCTTCTCTCCCCGTCGGTAACGACCCCGCCCCTTCTCTCCCCGTTGGTAACGACCCCGCCCCTTCTCTCCCCGTCGGTAACGACCCCGCCCCCTTCTCTCCCCGCCGGTAACGACCCCGCCCCCTTCTCTCCCCGTCGGTAACGACCCCGACCCCTTCTCTCCCCGTCGGTAACGACCCCGCCCCCTTCTCTCACCGTCGGTAACGACCCTTCCCCCATCTCTCCCCATTGGTAATGACCCCGCCCCCTTCTCTCCCCGTCGGTAATGACCCCGCCCCCCCTCTCACCGTCGGTAACGACCCTGCCCCCATCTCTCCCCATTGGTAATGACCCCGCCTCCTTCTCTCCCCGTCAGTAACGACCCCGCCCCCTTCTCTCCCTGTCGGTAACGACCACGCATCATTCTTTCCCCATCAGTAACGACCCCGCCCCCTTCTCTCCCCGTCGGTAACGACCCCGCCCCCTTCTCTCCCCGTCGGTAATGACCACGCCCCATTCTTTCCCCGTCAGTAACGTCCCCACCCCCCTTCTCTCCCCGTCAGTAATGACCCCACCCCCCTTCTCTCCCCGTCAGTAACGACCCCCGCCAACCCTTCTCTCGTCAGTAATGACCCCACCCCACTTCTCGCCCCGTCAGCAATTTGTGGCCCGAAATGTGAAATTGATAGCACTATCAACACATCTTAGGAACATAGGAAGTAGGAACAGGAGTAGGCCAAAAATGGCCCATCGAGCCTGCTCCGCCATTCAATACGATCATGGCTGATCTAATTTATGACCTAACTCCACCTACCTGCCTTCTCCCCATATCCCCTAATTCCTCTATCATGTAAAAATTTATCTAACCGAATTTTAAATATGTTTAATGAGGCAGCCTCAACCACTTCTCTGGTTAGAGAATTCCAAACATTCACTACTCTCTGGAAAAACGATTTTTCCTCATCTCTGTCCTAAATCTACTCCCACGAATCTTGAGACTGTGTCCTCTCGTTTTAGTTTCCCCGGCCAGCTCAAAAAACCTTCCTACATCTATCCTATCCCTACCCTTCATAATCCTATATGTTTCTATAAGATCTCCTCTCATTCTTCTGAACTCGAGCAAATACAATCCTAGACGATTTAATCTTTCATCATAAGTCAACCCCTTCATCCCAGGGATCAACCTAGTAAACCTCCTCTGGACCGTCTCCAAAGCCAGTATACCCTTCCTCAAATATGGAGACCAGAAGTGGACACAGTACTCCAGGTGCGGTCTCACCAGTACCTTATACAGTTGCAACATGACCTCCCTACTCCTGAATTCAATTCCTCTAGCGATGAAGGCCAAATCTTAATAACCTGCTGCACCTGGAACCTAACGTTTTGCGATTCAAGCACAAGCCCTCCCAAGTCCCTCTGCACAACCGCATGCTGTAGTTTTTCACCCTTTAAATAATATTCAGCTCTTTTATTTTTCTTGCCAAAGTGGATCACCTCACACTTACTAACATTGTACTCCATCTGCCAAACCTTTGCCCACTCATCCAGCTTAACTCTATCCCTCTGCAGACTCTCCACATCCTCATTACAATTTGCTCTTCCACTCAATTTGGTGTCATCCGCAAACTTGGCTGCATCACATTTTGTCCCCTCCTCCAAGTCATCAATGTAAATGATGAACAGTTGTGGGCCTAACACTGACCCCTGCGGCACCCCACTTACCACTCTCTGCCAACCTGAAAAACTCCCATTTATCCCGACTCTCTGCCTCCTGTCAGACAACCAATTTTCAATCCAGGCCAATAGACTTCCCCGGACTCCACTTTGCTGTAACTTACTGATAAGTCTCTTGTGCGGCACCTTATCAAACGCTTTCTGGAAATCCAAATAGACAACATTAACCTGTTCCCCTCTATCCACCGCACCCATTATATCCTCAAAGAATCCTAACAAGTTTGTCAAACAAGATCTTCCCTTTCTAAAACCATGCTGCGTCTGCCTGATTGAACCCTTGCGTTCCAATCGGCGTGTATTTATTTCTCATCTTTAATTATTCCACCATTCCACGCCTGCATTCCTCGCGCGCATGCGCTCTGACCTCCGGTCAGGTTAATAGCTCAACCTCTATCTGCATACATCTCATGCATATTCATTATCATGACATCCCTCCTTTCACCGGAAATAAACTTTATATCTTTATGTGTCTTAACCTTTCAATCTAAGTGTATATCTCGTATGAATATCACCGAACATAATACATTGCTGTGTTTCTTTCAGTTTAAATGCAAACACTTTAACACTATCAATAGCATTTTTCTGCCTTCAAACCGACAAAAGCAACATCAAATTCCTCTTCACAAAATGTAACGTAACCACGTTATAATCAAATGTAATATAATGGCTCAACATTTCTTCTGTAGTTATACTAATGCAATGGTCACCTCATATGCAAAATGTACACGTTTAAAATTATACATTTTTTTTTCATTTAATACCAAATAGTCGACCCAAACAAAAATGCAATTCTTACAGCACTCATACACGTACTTTATGATGTATTTATCAAAATCACTGTCCAAATGTTCCCCTTATCATTCCTCTTCCTGCATCAAAATACTTCTGATTGTTGGTTACTGCTACTGATGGTCCAAAGTCAAACCACGTCAAGTACAAAATAAATGTTGGGCGCACATTTTTCTAATAATGCTAAACACAACAAAACAGCGATGATCCAGGTAATCATAGCACAACTTCGCCAAGGTCTCTTTCTCGGAATTA